>NC_068358.1:5184542-5248788 GCF_020536995.1 Dreissena polymorpha
GAAAACATTAATCTTTATATACTAAACAATATATTGCAAGCATCGTTCGTATTCAAACTTGTGTAGTGATGCTCAATGCACTTTATACCATGAATATACATGTAACATATTAACTACGAAAAACATCAAGCGGCAGATGCAACAATTAAACCGTAAAGCAGCACGTTGCCCTTTATGTATGAACAGGAACCAAATATTTATTAGTCTGCCACAGCACCAAAGCCAGAGACGAAACACACGAACAACAAATACAATACTAGTAATAAAACTTAATGAACATCCAATCTGTCACCAAACCTTCTTTATAGCAACGTGTTTAGCTTACGAATTTATAACGGACGATTCAATTTTTTTTAACTAGTACATTGCATCCAAAATTTAGCTATAATTAATACATCCATTGATTAAATGCATTACCGGAGGATTATCTCTTTTTTATAATGTAAACTTAATTCACCACTCGATAGCACATTTACAAAGAGTAACACCATTTGTACACAATTATAAAAGTAAATATTATTGTGATTCAATTTGTATTTACCTTGATCATTATTTGTGTTAAAAACCGTAAACAACATATTATTTATTATTTGTCATTATAACCATAAAGCAGAAAAAAAAAAGAAAATGATATCATTTTGACGGTGTTGTTTATGTAAGCTACATACAATAGCTATTTGTTTAATACAAATTAAAACATTGTTCATGGAGAGTTTAACATTAAGCATTAGGATTCACACAGTTAAAAGCGCACTCAAAATGTCATTTGTCAGAGATGTATTAAAACATATGTCTGTTTGAAAACTTGGTAAATTATATGTGTTCATAATGTGTGTAGGAAACACATTTGATATCTGTTAAATGAACAGCACTTATGAGCTACTTACAACTAGAAATGTAACCGTTTTGCCTGATACACCCCGAGCATATTGCTTAATCAGAGGACATCGTTAGTTCGATTTATAGTCATACGGTCATACAACGAATTCCTCTTATTGTTTTCAAGATATGCCCGGCCAACATTCCATTATAAAATGGAAAAAAGGACAATAAGTCAAAAATGGAGATTTTTGCATTTATTGAGCAATTACCTAATTTTATTTTCAAAGCAGAAAATAACTTTATTTCAAATATACTTGACAGTTTCTAAGTTTAACGCAAATACATAAATGTAGTACTAAGTTTGTGCAGCTATTAAACAATCGAGTATAGAGGTGTTTATAGATATTTACACAAACTTCGTTTTATCTCACATGTCAACAGTGTGTCAAGGTATATATGGAACCGTTTCGTATGTCATTGTAATCAATAAGATAAAATAATAATAATTATAACTTCGAAGGAATACAAAATAATACAATTTAGATAATAACCGTGTATTTTATTAAACTAGAAACGGCTAAATACTCAGTTATATTTATAGCTGATGTATAAACAACATATATAGCAGCATATGACAGCTACAAATTATGATTTTATTAAAAAAATCAAATAAAGTTAAAATGTTTTAATATAAAAAATAACATATAACACAATTATACATTAAAATGCGCATAACATTTGCGAATAGTGATTGCTCATAATACAAACATTCCTAATATGAACATATCAATTTTACTTTCTGTAACTAATGACTATGTGGACAAGCTTTGTCTGACTCTATTACGAGCTTTAATATAGTTGCCTCTTATTTGGACAAGTTTAGAACATTTCAACAACAAGATCATCTTTGAGGTTCAGTTTTTTCATATCACTATTCATTTAGAAACAACACATTTTTTTAGAAACACTCATAAGAAAACTGCATAGCTCTTTTTGATTTTAAATCTATACGTTTTCAAGTTAGTTAATTAATATATTAAGTGCTGTACCGTGCGTTGTTAGTGTTGCGATTGACATCCCGCTTTAATGAAGTGTAACGCCCTGATAAATATAGACGTTCACCGTGTCTTTGTAATAATTTCCATACACTCACATCAGATTACGTTTGGTAGCTTCTTGTTTACGGAATACAATAATTTATTATAATCAGATTTAAAACTCTAAGAAACAAAACATAGCGTCCCTTTTACAAATCCGGTTGTATCTTTGTATGTTTAATGTTCTTACAATATATTTTAATAGCATACACATTCATAAACATGTCAATCCTATTATTTGATTTTAAGTTTTTCCTACATTTCATCAAGCTGACGATGTCAAAATTAATAATTAACGCAAACGTATTGAAGGAATAATCGCCGTTCATATCAATCTTACCTACGGGAAAAATTAAAACTTTTCTCTACATTGACACAATAACATCCGGATAGTGACCGACAACATTTCACATGTTTATCCGTTGTCACATTTACATGTTGATGAATAATTTACGCCAAAGTGATGTGAAATGGGACCGACAATTTAAACAGTTATAATTTTATTTATAATTTAGGATCGTACATTAGTGGGAGTTTCTCTATGAAAATATAATTAATTAAGCTAAGACTTATGTATTTAGATATATTAGCTATCAAGCTTATTGAAACGCTCTTGCGTACGTTTTCTTTATAGAACCAGTTTTAAGTGTCTTACGAGAGCGATCTAAAAAACGCCCCCTTCCCCCGAGATCTATACCATAAAAAATACGCCATAGCGACCTTTGAATGTTAATTGTATGTACGTAAAAGACCAAATACCACATCAATGCAAATGAACAGACTACAGTCAACTATAAAGTGGCATATTTAGTATGCTAGCTGTCCGTAAATGTGCTTGCACGTGTCATTCAATGTTTGTCTACGTAATATAAACATTGAAACATATTTTAACATATTTCAACATATGCAGGAAGTCTACATTATGCTGGCATAGATGATCTTTTCATCTTACCATCGCTAGCTTTAAAGTTACACCACCCAGGCAGTTAAAGTTTGCTCTATAAAGCCAATGCCAATTTAGGAGCAGTTCAATAAAAAAGCGAAAGAGATGGTATATTTGTAATTTGTAGTCGATAAAGTACTTTTAGTAACAATTAAGTATATGTAAACTTAGTTGTAGCATAAACGTAAATCATGGACGCAATACATGCTTACGTGTACAGAAACCATTGTCAATAGTGTACCCATCGTGGCATTTAAGAGACCCAACGCACGATCCAGTGACGTGATGACACGTGTCGCAGTGACAGTCCATGGCGCAGCTTTGTCCGTAGAAGCCAGTTGTGCAGGCTGTGTTACACAAATAGAAAGACTATCGTTTGCATAGTAGTGTAAGAATCTATACACCTTTCATTTCCACAGGACGGACGATTACCCGTCGACGCCG
Organism: Dreissena polymorpha; assembly: GCF_020536995.1. Lineage (NCBI taxonomy): Eukaryota > Metazoa > Mollusca > Bivalvia > Myida > Dreissenidae > Dreissena > Dreissena polymorpha. The sequence continues at coordinate 5,187,849 of NC_068358.1, forward strand.
CAGAAGGTATATACATAGCAAGTTTTAACATTTGATTTTTGGGCATATTCATTTTTGATCTACGGGGCATGGAATACAGTACATTGTTTCATAGCAATATATTTTACCTTCATGACATAATTTTTCCGAAGGAAAATATTTGTACACTATTTTCCGTACAAGTCCATATAAAATACATGAAAACTTAGGTATTTATAGATTTTTACGGAAAGTAAATAATTCACATTTGAGAGTGCCATAATACAATTTGACAAGTCAAATATAATTTACTCGACCTGTTTGTTAAAGAGATGGATTTTTTTCAAATATTGTCTGCATCCATTTAATTATAATCATCATAGAAAACAAATTAAACATGGAAAAGGGTCATTACGTCAGTACTTATTAATTTGATGGACAAAAACAATCGCTCACAAGCAACCTTCTTTCTTCAAGGAACATGCATACACGTTTCAAAAACATGTGGAAATGAACCGAAGGTAAACATGTCAGAAAAAAAAATATAATGTTGAAACTATGCATTACACAAACAATAAATATGTTTAAGCTAAAATACAATCGGCATTGAAATAATTGTCAGTGTTGTCTTAAATAAACAAGTACAGGATAGAGATTTGATCCCCGATTATTGCTCACAAGCTATACATACACTAAAATAGCTTGATCACCATTACAAATAGTTAGCTTTATCATAATTTATATCTTAACCGTTAATAATTCGATCATATCCGCTCATCCACACCGATCCAATTTTCATAAGAGAAACTATCCATAACACTACAGTACTGTTAATTGATTTAGTAGCGGAAAGGTAAATTTAACGAAAACTTTAATTAACATTGAAACAAAATAAAAGCAATCGTATGTTTGTCATTTCTCTTTACCAGTCAAATGAATTAATGAAGTTAAACGGTATATTTAATGTACCATTCGTATTGTAACTTGTGTATGGCTGCTAAGGTCTTAAAAATGAAGGATATATATTTCGACATATTTCAGATATAAAAAAGCTTATTTTAAAACCACGTAAAGAAAAAGCTATAACGGTGAAAATGTAAATAAGTCTTAACAAAAAGTACAGCGCTACCAACATTTGACGATACGCGCATGTATTTAGTAAAAGCGTTTGTCTGAACACAGCCGTGGTTTATTTATAAACAGAAGCCCTCTCCTCCGAGCAATACTTGACACTCGTCATCTTAAATTAATTCATTTGTGGGTAAGACAGTTTCAAAATGAAGTACTATTTATTCACAATTATGAGAGGAAACATACTATGATTCAATTATATATTATATTTCCCTATTTATTTGAAACATATACCAATTAAAATGAATCGTTCTGACAATAAAACATGAACAATTTAGTAATTAGCGGATATGACGGTTTCATACAACTTACTACTTCCTACTTCCCAGTCCGTTAATTGATATTAATTTGACACTGTGGTTTTGCATACTACATACAATAGTTATAAGTTATAAGAGAAAAATCAATTAAATCGTCCATAAATACTGTAAACCATTGAAGAACGTTAGCATTTCCTTCACGTGGATATTTGCGTAATTCTATTGGAAGTCACTTTCCCGCTGCACATAATTATCGCAAGAATCTAAGTCAAAGCCATATTTGAAAACAACGCCAAGCAACGAAACAAACATGTGAACCTTTTGAAATTCGCATCTTTATAAAGGTGCCTAAAATATCATTTTGACAACAATTATCATACAACATGTGTACGTTGAATTTAAATACATTCTTTAAGTTAATACTGTTCTTAGGGAACAGATTTTCACAGCACTAATCAGCCAATTACATCAATCACTGTCACTCTTTTTGCTGAATTGTGCAGGCAATAACTTTGGCACTTGTGCACGGTACTTTCTCTAACGAGATTTAAATCCAAATGAAGTATAAGAAAATTATTATTTATCATCGCAGTGGTGGGGTATAATAATCAGCTGAAATCAAACTCCAAAGAAAGAAAGAATTGCGTAACGTTAAAATGCTCATTTATTTCTGCGAAATGTGCTATTTTTTTTTTATTCCAGGGTTAACGTAAGTTGATCAAATCTGGAATCTGTCTAAACCTAATTTCTATATACTAAATACTCCGAGCAAGTGTTGAAATGTCGAACACACGATTTGTCTGATTGATGAATACTGCGAAAAAAAGCAACATTTGACGTCTTAATTGGACTTATATAACTGTAACAATAATGCCTTTAAATATGCATAATCTCAGCAAAGTGTCATATCAAGGAAGAAACAATTCAATCGTTTTTCGTATTAACATATTTTTAAATAACTGAATGGAATATGAAAACTGCAGTTATAGTTAACCTGCCTTTTCTTAACCCAAACAGCGCATCGGTAATCACATCATTGATTTCACATCATCCTAATATTTGCTGGTTGAGTAAACAAATAACAATTTGGCAAAGTTACACAAAAACACGATTCCTTTATTAGTACTATCATATGTTATATTAATACCTCTTTTTGCTTTCGAAATATAACCCGAACACAAATATATATTAACATAAACAAAGAACAATCCATTTTAAAAGTACACAACATTTGCCCTTAAGAAGATCAATCTTATTTAATCTTTGCAGTTTGGGAGTAAAACGATAAGCTTTAAAAACTCAAAGAAGTGCATGTGTATCTTTGTATGTGAAGTGTTTTTAAAATCTATATAGCATGCACATGATTAACATGTCAATCCATAATAATAAATATGAATAAAGTGTTCCTACATTTGATCAAACTGGCGATTAGATAAGTGACGATGTTAAAATGAATAAATAAAGCAAACGCATTTATTGCATAATCGCAGTTAATGTCAATCTTATCCACGGAACAATTAATACGTTTCCTTACATGGGAACAATAACATCCGGATAGTGACCTTAAATTGCACAAAATTATTCGTCGTCCCAATGCCATGATGATGATCAATTTATTCCAAAGTGATGTGGAATTTGATCCAAAACATATATAGCTATTATTTTATTTATAATTTAGTATCTTACAGTTTTGGAAGTTTTTATATTAACGTGGCATATTTATTAAAGCTTTTATTTATGTATTTAGCTTTATTTCTCGAAAGCCTAAAGCTTTTTGCAACTATCTCGAGTACGTTTTCTTTATAGAACCAATATTTGGTGTCTTAACAGAGAAAGATAAAAAACACCCTCTGATATTTACACCCTACCAAATACTCCACGGAGACCTCAGTGTGTTCATATTCATATCTTTGAATGTTTATATTATGTAAGTACAACATCAAATGCCACTTCAATGCAAATGGACAGACTACAGTCACCTATTAAATGGCATATTTAGTATGCTGGTAGTCTGTAAATGTGATTGGATGTGCTATTTAATGTTTGCGTACGTAAGATAAACATTAAAACATATATGAATATATTTCAACATATGCAGGAGGTATACATTATGCTCGTATAATTCCCCTTTTCATCTTACCAACGCTAAAATTAAAGTTATTCCACCCAGGCGGTTAAAGCTTGCTTCATAAAGGCGATGCCAATTTGAGCAGGAGTTCAATCAAATAATCAAAAGAGACGGTATATTTGCGATTGGTAATCTTTGAATTAAAATGAGTAACAATAAAGTATGTGTACATTTAGTTGGAACATTAACGTAAATCATGGACGCAATACATGCTTACGTGTACAGAAACCATTGTCAATAGTGTACCCATCGTGGCATTTAAGAGACCCAACGCACGATCCAGTGACGTGATGACACGTGTCGCAGTGACAGTCCATGGCGCAGCTTTGTCCGTAGAAGCCAGTTTTGCACGCTGTGTTACACAAATATAATATCGTTCAACAAGTTGTGTGTAATAAGAATCTATACAACTTACATTACCACAGGATGGACGATTACCCCTAGACGCATCAGGTCATTCTATACCGCAAGTGGTAACATTTGATTATTGGGCATATCCAGTTTTGACCTAAGGGTATGCAATACAGTATATGGCTTCATAACAATATCTTCAGCCTACTCGGATACGACAGGTTAGCTACAGGAGCTCATCCATCGATCAAGTTGGCGACAAAAGGAACAACCATAGGAATATTACAAAACGATGGGACAGAAACCTGTTATTCTCTCTATATTATGTATTCTTTGTGTATGGTTTACATGTCTCTTTCGATCAGATAGAATGGAATCGAAATTAAATGAATAGTTTGTGTTAATGTTGATTTATGTTTTTGATTAATGTTGGACTGTATCGTAGGTTCGACCTGCTTTTCAAGCCATTTAAAAGCTAACATGCTTTGTATAGTAAATAATTAAACTGAATTACTTATGGTAATACAGTTACAGTTTTATCATAAGGTGTGACTTTTGCCTCGATTATAGTAACAGGTTGCTTTATAATGATTAACACACTTGCAATTGATTGGAAATTCTTGTAAAGGATAACAATATCTACTATGTTATAAAACTTCTACAAAATTTATGTAAGACCTTTTCATGCCGGATATTTAAAAAATGACTGAGTATATTCCTTGAAGAAATGTTTGAATTTTCGCATTCACCTTCGCATTTGAGACCTAGCATTTATTCACAAACACCGACGTACCATACATAATTTCAACGTCCTCCATTAAAAAATTATTTCATGGACAAAAGTATGACAGTCTTTCCTAAAAATCGTATATTTAATCTACGGTCGTTAAGTATCTCATTGAGCCAAGTCATTTTGACTTGCCCATTGCGTGCAATGACCGTGCAACCTTCCCAGAAAAAGTGTTGTTCAAATTTAAGGACAGCACAATAAAACTCACCGTCATCACAGTTGGTTCCCTGCCAGCCCGGTGCGCACGTACAGTTGTACCCTCCGAGGAAGTTTGCGCAAGTGGCTCCATTCTTGCAACGGTCCTGCATGCACTCGTCAATATCTTAAACATTAGATAAACACATGGGAAACATATGTTGTTCATATGAAGCATTTAACAAAAACTTGGAATTCAACGCGTGTGATGCAATGTATATCAAATAAAAGGGCATCAACACGAAACTCACCGTCACCACAGTTGGTGCCCTGCAAGCCCGGTGCGCACGTACAGTTGTACCCACCGAGGGAGTTGACGCACCTGGCTACATTCTTGCAAAGGCCATGCAAGCACTCTTCAATATCTTAAATATTAGATAGACACATGGGATACATATGTTTTTCGTATAAACTTAATTATAGAACACGTGGAAAACAATAAGTACAATTCAAAGTACGTTTGAAGAATGTTAGAAACCAATAATGCTTTTCTTAAGTTATTTGCGGTTTGCTTTTTTCTCTTTTTGTTCTTAAAAATGGATGTTTAAAATGTATATCTTAATGACTTTAAAATTTCAATCAAGTCTTACGAGCAGCCTCGCGCTTTCATATTCTCCCAAATCATTAAAAAATAATGCTTCAGACAATAATTCGAATGTATACACAGACGGGGCTGTCTTTGTAAGCCTTAAATCCTGCAAAATATGGTAGAAGAATTTAAACATCGTTTAAATATTTAAATATTGAAACGTCGTCCGCTTTAAAATTTGGTCTTGCTGAAACACATTAAGCAAACGGTGAGGTGCCATGTCATGGAAATGGTATAAGCTACTACTTCGATTTAATTATTAATGATTTCCCAAATAAAAGTAACCCATATCTAAAATTATTGTATTTAAAACTTCCACGAAAATGTGTTTTTCAAATAAGATGATATCAACATGAAACTCACTTTCATCACAATTGATTCCCCGCCAGCCCGTTGCGCACGTACAGTTGTACCCGCCGGGGTAGTTGTCGCAGCCGGCTCTATTCTTGCAAGTTTCAGCAGTGCACTCGTTGATGTCTTAAACATTATAAAGATAAACACATGGGCAACATCTGTTTTTCATATTAAACATAAAACAAACAAGTAGGAAACAAAACGTTCCATTCAATGTATTTTTTTTGAAGAATGCTAGTACCCATCATGTTTTCCTTTGGCTAGTTGCAATATATTTATTTTGCTTCTTCTTAAATCGTAAATGTAACCAACGATCGTTACGTCTTGTGCGCGGTATTGTAATGTTTTACTTCTACCAAATCCTTACAAAATTATGCATCAGACAATAATTTAAATATATGTTTGAGAGTATGCAGAGACAGTGCCATCTTTATAAGCATTCACTCGCTTCAAGATAAGGCATCAGGTTTTTAACAGCATACACAGATTAAAACATCGTCCGCTTTAAAATTTGGTCTTACCTAAAAATACTAAGATAAAGGTAAGGAATGCCATGTAAAAAATGGTATAAGCTACTACATCAATTTAATGTCAAATAGTTTAACACAATAAATACTACCATCCTCCCCTGAATAAACTAAGATAAAGGTGAAGAATGCCATGTAAATGAAATGGTATAAGATAATGCGTGGCTTTAATGTCAAATAGTTCAACATAAAAAAATTACCCCCCCCACCCCACCTGAATTGGGGTAATGAAAACTTCTTCAAAAATGTGTTTTTCAAATAAAATGGTAGCAATATGTATCTCACCGTCCTCACAGTTGGTTCCCTGCCAGCCCGTTGCGCACATACAGTTGTACCCACCAGCGAAGTTGACACACCTGGCTCTATTCTTGCAAGTGCTAACAGCGCATTCGTCGATATCTTAAATAATTAATAAATAAATACATGTGTTTTCATATTAAACACTTAATAAACACGACGGATACAAAACGTTTCAGACAAAGTTTTGTTAAGAATGTTAGTAACCAATCATGTTTTCCTTAGGCTAGTTGCAGTATATTTACTTCGCGTTTCCCCAACCCGTAAATGTAACCAACGAGCGATATCGTAATTTTAACGTCTGCAAAATTCTTTCAAAATTATGCATTAGGCAATAATTTGAACAGATATTTGTAAGTATGCAGAGACAGTGCTATCTTTAGAAGCTGTCAATAACTTCAATCTGAGGTATTAGGATTTTAACAGAATACAAAGACTAAAAAGTCGTCAGCTCTAAAATTTGGCCATGCAGAAATACATTTAGAAAACGGTTAGGTATGCCATGTCAATGAAATTGTATAATATACTAATTCGATTTAATTTTAAATAATTTAACACACTTATTATTACCCCTTCTAGAAATTAAGGTAATGAAAACGTCATCGAACATGTGTTTTTCTCATAAACGGTTATCCATATGAAACTTACCGTCATCACAGTTGGTTCCCTGCCAGCCCGTTGCGCACATACAGTTGTACCCACCAGCGAAGTTGACACACCTGGCTCTATTCTGGCAAGTGTTAACAGCGCATTCGTCGATGTCTTAAACATTATATAAATAAACACATGGGATATATTTGTTTTCATAACAATTATTAAATAAACACGTTGAATACAAAAACAAACACTAGAACGTATATCAATTAAAGGGATCTTTTCACGCTTTGGTAAATTGACAAAATTGAAAAAAGTTGTTTCAGATTCGCAAATTTTCGTTTTAGTTATGATATTTGTGAGGAAACAGTAATACTGAACATTTACCATGGTCTAATATAGCCATTATATGCATCTTTTGACGATTTTAAAACCTAAAAATTATAAAGCGTTGCAACGCGAAACGATTGAATAATTTGGAGAGTTCTGTTTTTGTCGTTAAATTTTGTGAAACTACAAAGATTGCTTATATAAGGTATAAAATACTTCACATGTATGTACTCGGCGGAATAGCTCAGTAGGCTAGAGCGTTTTTACTTCAGTACTCTGGCAGGACTCCAGGGGTCACTGGTTCGAAACCTGGTCCGGGCAATGTTCTTTTCCTTTTTTTAATTTTATTCTTGATTTTTTACTGGAGCTTTTACGATACAATGTTTACATTTATCGATATAAAGCATTTAATGAATAAGTTAAAAAATGCCAAAATCTGTGAAAAGGCCCCTTTAAAACGATAGTCACATGACACTCACCTTCATTACATTTGGTTCCCTGCCAGCCCATTGCACACGTACAGCTATACCCACCAGGGGAGTTGACGCACCTGGCTCTATTCTTGCAAGTGCTTACAGCGCATTCGTCGATGTCTTAACCATACAATACATAAACACTTAGGTTGCATGTGGTTTTCATATAAAACATGTAATTAACACATTATATTTAAAAAAACGTTCCATTTAAGGTATTGTTTTAAAGAATGTTAGTAACAGATCATGTTTTCCGTAGGCTAGTAGCAGTATATTTTTTCGCTTCTTCTTAAATCGTAAATGTAGCAAAAAATCGTTACGTCTTGTGTGTTGTATTTTAATCGTATTTCTACCAAATCCTTAAAAAATTTATGCATCAGACAATAATTTAAACATATGTTTGAAAGTATGCAGACAAAAAGGCACTCTTTATAAGCATTCAATTATCTCAAGATGAGGCATCAGCATTTTAACAGCATAGAAAGACTGAAACGTCGTCCGCTTAAAAATTTGGTCTTGCATATTAAACGCCGCCCACCCTATCTGAATTGGGGTAATGAAAACTTCTTCGAAAATGTGTTTCAATTATCTCAAGATGAGGCATCAGCATTTTAACAGCATAGAAAGACTGAAACGTCGTCCGCTTAAAAATTTGGTCTTGCATATTAAACGCCGCCCACCCTATCTGAATTGGGGTAATGAAAACTTCTTCGAAAATGTGTTTTTCAAATGAAACGATAGCAACATGAATCTCACCTTCATCACAGTTGGTTCCCTGCCAGCCCGTTGCGCACATACAGTTGTACCCACCACGGGAGTTGACGCACCTGGCTCTATTCTTGCAAGTGCTAACAGCGCATTCGTCGATGTCTTAACCACAATATGAATAAACTCATGGATTGCAAGTGGTTTTCATATTAAACATTCAATTTACACATTAGATTAAAAAAAACGTGCCATTCAAGGTATTATTTGGAAGAATGTTAGTAACAGATCATGTTTACCGTAGGCTAGTAGCAGTATATGTTTTCGCTTCTGCTCAAATCGTAAATGTAACAAAAAATCGTTACGTCTTGTGCGTTGTTTTGTAATTGTAACATCTACCAAATCCTTAACAATTTATGCATCAGACAATAATTTAAACATATGTTCGAAAGTATGCAGAGACAAAGCCATCTTTATAATCATTCAATAACCTCAAGATGAGGAATCAGGATTTTAACAGCATGCAAATACTAAAACGTCATCCTCGTTAAAATTTGGTCTTGTCTAAGAATATAAAGATACCGGTGAGGCAAGCCATGCAAAGGAAATGGTATAAGATTACACTTCTAATTAATTTCAAACAGTTTAACACAATACATATATACCAACCTTGAATTGGGGTAATGAAAACCTTTTCGAAAATGTGTTTTTCAAATAAAAGGATAGCATTATGAAACTCACCGTCATCACAGTTGGTTCCCTTCCAGCCCGTTGCGCACGTACACTTGTACCCACCAGCAGAGTTGTCGCACCTGGCTCTATTCTTGCAAGGGCTAGCAGCGCATTCGTCGATGTCTTAAACATTATATAAATAAACACATGGGATTTATTTGTTTTTCATATCAATTATTAAATGAACACGTTGGATACAAAACAAACAATAAGAAGTTTATCAAATAAAAGGATAGCATAATGAAACTCACCGTCATCACAGTTGATTCCCTGCCAGCCCGTTGCGCACGTACATTTGTACCCACCAGCAGAGTTGTCACACCTGGCTCTATTCTTGCAAGTGCTAGCAGCGCATTCGTCGATGTCTTAAAAATTATAAAGATAAACACATGGGATATATTTGTTTGTCAAATCAATTATTAAACGAATACGTTTGATACAAAAAACACAATATAAAGTATGTCAAATAAAAGGATAGCATTATGAAACTCACCGTCATCACAGTTGGTTCCCTGCCAACCCGTTGCGCAAGTACACTTGTACCCACCAGCGGTGTTGTCGCACCTGGCTCTATTCTTGCAAGGGCTAGCAGCGCATTCGTCGATCTCTTAAACATTATATAAATAAACGCATAGTTTACATGTGTTTTTCATATAACTTATTATATGAACACCTTGGTTACAACACAAACAATAGAAAGTATATCAAATAAAAGGATAGCAACATGAAATTCACCGTCATCACAGTTGGTTCCCTGCCAGCCCGTTGCGCAAGTACACTTGTACCCACCAGCGGTGTTGTCGCACCTGGCTCTATTCTTGCAAGAGCTAGCAGCGCATTCGTCGATGTCTTAAACATTATAAAGATAAACACATGGGATATATGTTTTTCATATTATTTATTCAATTGACACTTTAGATACAAAACAAGCAATAGAAAGTATATCAAATGAAAGGATAGCATTATGAAACTCACCGTCATCACAGTTGGTTCCCTGCTAGCCCGTTGCGCAAGTACATTTGTACCAACCAGCGGTGTTGTCGCACCTGGCTCTATTCTTGCAAGTGCTAGCAGCACATTCGTCGATGTCTTTAATAATAATTGAATACACACATTGGTTACATGTGTTTTGCATATAAAACATTAAACAAACAAGTTGGAAACAAAAAGTTCCATTCAAGGTGTATTTTTTTAAGAATGTTAATAACAGATCATGTTTTTAGGCTAGTAGCAGTTTATTTATTTCGCTTCTTCTTAAATCGTAAATGTAACCAAACATCGTTACGTCTTGGGTGTGGTATTGTATTTTTTACTTTTACCAAGTCCTTGAAAAACTGTGCATCAGACAATAATTTAAACATATGTTGGAAAGTATGAAGGGACAACGCCATCTTTATAAGCATTCAATTACCTCAAGATGTTGACGCACCTAGCTCTATTCTTGCAAGTGATAACAGCGCATTCGTCAATGTCTTAACCATAATATAAATACACACCTTGTTTACATGCACTTTTCATATTTAACATTTAATAAACACGTTTGATACAAAACGTGCCATACAGAGTATTTTGTGTGTGAAGAATATTAATAACTGATAATGTTGTTATGAGGCTGGTTGCAGTATATTAATTTTGCTTTTTAAAACGTAAATGTAACCGACGATCGTTACCGTTGTGCGCGCGGTATCGTATTTTTTTAATACTACCCAATCCTAACAAACTGATGCATTAGACAATAATTTAAACATACGTTCGAAAGTATGCAGAGACAGTGCCATCTGTATAAGGGTTCACTCGCTTCAAGATTAGGCATCAGGATTTTAACAGCATACATAGACTGAAACGTCGTCCGCTTAAAAATTTGGTTTTGCCTAAGAATACTTAATAGTTTAATACAATACATATTACCCCCCCTGAAATGGGGTAATGAACACTTTTTCGAAAATGTGTTTTTCAAATAAAATGATAGCAATATGAATCTCACCTTCATCACAGTTTGTTCCCTGCCAGCCCATTGCGCACATACAGTTGAACCCACCACTAGAGTTGACGCACCTGGCTCCATTCTTACAAGTGCTAACAGCGCATTCGTCGATATCTTAAATAATTAATAAATAAATACAAGTGTTTTTCATATTAATGATTTCTTCTGTGTTATTCGGATTATCAAATTCGGGGTAAACAGTATTTGGTATATTAATATTATTGTGAATATTGAAACAGTCTGCCTCTTCATTTTTGCAATTGAATAATTGTCCGCCTAAATTCATTTAACGGTATAAGCCGTCAGTCCGAAAACCATGATCGGCACCAGGACACCATCATCATCTGTACATGGAATGTCCAAACCAAACATGAGACCAGTAAGGCAGCGCAAGTAATCGCAGAGATTAGGAAATTCAACCTCAACAGACTATGAACAAGCGAATCAAGATTGAATAATTTTAGGCAGAAGCGTCTTAAGTTCGGTGAGTTACTTCAATTTTCGGAACACGTACGAGCATGAGGATACAGACACATCAAGGGAGTAGCCCTTTTGCTTGCCAAGTCATGCACAGATAATATTAATAAGGACGGAGACGCACTGACCACGGATCATGATAGCCCTTTTCCATACAAAGAAAAGGGGAATCAACATCAGCATAATCCAGGACTTTGCCCCGACAAACTACAGTGAAGAGGAAAAGAATGACAACTTTAACAAAAGACTGACAACTATCATACACGATAGGCCAAAAAGGAACAGCATCATTTTAATCGGTTACTTTAACAGATCGGCGGTGACAACCGAGGATATAAAGAGATAATAAGTAAGTAAGGGCTACGTAAGATGGATGACAACTGTGAGATATTCGCCGACCTGCACATTCGCGACCAACAAGCCGGATTCTAAAATCATGAGATCGTGCACGGATCAGATCGAAACCCCGCGCATCATTCTGCAACCATACATCGGGTGCTTCCCACCCCTTCCATCAGCAGGAGACAACAACTTATTTATAAACTTGGATATTTTATCAAAGCAAATTACCTAAAGAACACTTTTGAAAAAACTTTTGTCATGAATACATTAAAAAAAATAACATTGAGTTTATTCGTAGCCATAATTAATATTGAGGGCAAATAACTTCAAATGTATTTCTTATACACATGGCTTATATATATGCTGCGCATGTTTATGCCTGCTTGGAACTACAGTGAGGTTAATATATTACTCTTATTTGTTTAAATTACATTTTTCTATCCATGTAGATATTACATAGTTGTAAAATGTACCTTTACATATTTCGGTATGTACGACATTAAGTATCGTAATACATCGAAATGGTATGCATGTTACTGTCCATCATTTTCGTAGAATGGTTACACCATGTTTAAATTTAAAAACTGCAATTAAACATAGAAATACGGTGAATTTTTTTTACAGTTCGTCATTATATGCTTTTTGTTTATAAAATATTGCTAAAAACATAATTATTTTTAATTAATTCAAATTATCTTTTTAATTTAAAATAATATATAGATCTATATGTACTTGAAAAAACTAAAATAAATGAAATGAAATTAAATGATGATAAAATCAAGAAAACATTAAAATTCTTTCTCAAAGAAAAAAGGCATCGAATAAAGTATTGAGGTGGTGTTTAATAAGTAAAATAATGAAGGGCTAAAGTGATCGGTAGCGTGACTTTTCAGATCGCAGAGTTTAAACATGTATTAACTAAACGTATCAGTTTTAAGTACATGTATATCCATATAGTGTATTATTGGTACGAGATGACTAATTTAACTTCAGTAAAACAAATATACATGTGCGACACAGCATATAAATGCGGTCTCAAACTTTGGAAAACGCTAGTGTTCACGTAATATCTGTATCGTTAAATTGGACGTATCACGGAATCAATTTGTATTTTTTTAGTTGTTTACGATACATAATCAGAAATTAAACGTTATATGTCATCTAGGTTATATGTACTGATATGGCAAGTTGTTAGAGAAAGCAGTGAATTCTGTGATTAAAATGATAACTGGTAATGCGTATTTTAAATCGTTATAAGGGATGGAAAGTGAAGTATTGAACAACACAAGTATATTTATATTTCAAAAGTTCAAGTCTGGACTGCTCCATCATCGGTCTGTGATAATCGGTCGGATTTAAAAAAAGTTAAATCAATAATTAGATTTTGCAGGTTACTATATTTAAGAGCCAAAGTAGGAAAATGAGAAACATACCTTGACTGACATACACGTCACATAAAACAAGCTGTGTACGAGTTTTCAGCAGTTCAATGCGGATGGAGTTTCCCACAACGGGTTTCTTACAGAACACTCTCAGGACGGCATGGGTACCACTTGATGGGAAAGGTGGGTCGTCTCCTTGAGTCTCATAACAAAGACTCTCATTTGACCACATGGCCATATCTGAGACGTGTGTAAGGTTTGCAACACTTACGCGGTACTGCGACACATTTGCTGCAAAAGAAAAATAGTTTAAGAGTTTTCTGACGGATAATCCTTGTAGTACGCTATGTCGCCGAGTAGTGGGGATATTGTGAGAATGGTAGAGGTTTAAAATACCTCAGAATCATAAGAACTTTACAACAAGTTTAATATTATCCTTTGGAGTTATTTCAAACGTGCAAAGTTATGACAGCAATATCGAACTTTCCAAAACCGGGCTCGAAAAAAGTACTCGCATTGGGTGACATCTCTTGGAATAAGAAAGCGCAAGCGGCTTTAAACATCCATCTTAGACAAGAGACCAGACATTTATGTGGAGGAAATATTGTTTGAAATTTTGAATTGAAAAAACAAACATGTTTTATTGCTCATGTGCCCTACATATTTATAGATCGGAACCTTACACATTGCATGTTGAGGACCATTCAGCAATACTTCCTATGAAGTTCAATAATAAGAATCCTAGTAGTGTAGCAGGAGGTGCCTTTCAACGTTTTATCGCACGATATTATTTTAAATATCGTGCCTTATGTGTGTAACGGAGTGAACTCTTTATATAACTTATAAAGAGGTTCACTAAATGATCACATTTGCAAATTGATGCACTAACCCATAGGTGAGATGTCGTTGTATCTTCTTTGTCAAGTTTCATCGACATTGGTCACAGAAAAACGGCGACGCTGTTTAAAACACCGTTAACAAGACGGACATAGGCCTGTCACTTAAGTTCACCTGCTCCGAATGCATCAGCTGTTTAAACACTTGTCACATAAAGAGTTTGTAAACGCTTTTTTAAATACTGTATCATTTACCTGCATACTTTACGTCAACGTGAAACTCGTTATATGTGAATGTGACATAGTAAGGGAACCACAGTTTCCACCAGGGTTGTCCAGTCTCTAAGTCTGCTTCCAGTGTTGAGCTGCACGTTGTGTTGCTTAAGTCAACGGCCAATTTGGCGTATTTGTGACTGGAGCGCTTCAGGCTGGTTGAATGTCGTGCCGTTGTATTAAAATTGCGGGCAATATCAACTGCAAAAACAGATATTACCGTATACGTATATGTTAGTTTACATTAAGAAAATTATAATGATTTTATTCATTTATGATTATTAATTTAATTGCAGGATAATGATTTTATTCATTTATAATTGTTAATTTAATTGCATTAAACTTATTACAAACATTCAAGTGCTTTTGTTTTTATATGTACAAAACATAGTTATCAACTTTATAACTGTCGTACCAATATCTGTTTGTTCTATCTTTGAGGTTATTATAAATTTGACTTACTTATTTTGTTTTGTTACATGTACATTTTTATCGTGTATGATAATGCGTGATTTAAGAGTTTTAATATATATACATGAACATTTCATTCCGAGTAGACGCATCTGCAGTATAGTACACCTTATTTTGCATTTACGTGGCTTTTACGTATGATGGCAACGTATGACAGAAAGGCTGACACATGTTAAAATTGTCTAATTGGCGACTTTTTGGTCGTACCGGTGGGTATATTTTTCTTTCTTTCGAATTGGCGGATTTGAAGATCGCCAAAACGCCAAAACACAATAACGAAATATATACGTGCCAGAAAGACAAAAAATGCGACAAATGTCCTTATCGTCATTGTGTCGGGTATATTTATCGTTCGTTCGTGTTGGCGTGGTGGTTGGGGTAAAGGTCGCTATTTATATGACAACACGCTAGAAGCAAGAACGACACAAATGACTTTAAATGTCATGATAATCGTATCAGTGGCTTGTTGTTTATGGGAGCATATTTAACGTTCTATTTGTGGCGTTTTACGACTTTCTGAAAACCCGCCAATAAGCTAGAGCAATATGGCAGAGATCAGCCCCTTTAGAAACGACAATATCTAAAATATGCCCCTTGTCCTTAAAGAATTTTCTCCAAAATTTCAAGATAACTTTGGACAAACCTCAAAAGAAAGCCCATTTTAGGCATCGCCAAACAAGTAATTAACAGTTTTAAGACCGTATAAATAATTATCAGTCAAAATATCAGGCCACACATATTAAAAATCTCTTTAAGAATATATATTTACCGTACTGACAACCTGGTCCGAACATCCCTTGTGCGCATCCGTTTTGGCATGTCCCGTTCTGACCGCATTTTTCGTTGTCCCGACAATGACATATTCGTGAGCACTCGTCCCCGAACCTGTGGATGCCAACATCTTTATCGAGGCATGGCCAGCCTGTGAGGAGTGCGATGCAAACATTTTAGAAGCCATTAATTGTAAGAACAAAGAAACTCAAGCTTCATGAGCATTTGAATACTTTCAGTATCGACACGATTATTTAGATTATAGAGTATTGCGTTCATCTACGCTTTCCGGACACGCTTGTTTAAGTGGTCAAGATCATCATTATTTACACAGCCCTAAACACCAAAGCTTAACCCGCAAGACTGTAATAGCAATATAACAGAACCAGCGATTTTCAAAATCAACACCGGTTAGACGCATCGGAAGGCTAAACGAAACTTGAAACAAAATGAGCGACTTATTCCACTAAAGTATAATTTATTCATGTCTGTGTCCATGGTGCTTGATCTGTTTGTGAAACAAAATAACACAAAAACGATTTACCGCATTTATTTTCAATTGTGTAAATTATATGCTGCGAAAAAAAATGTCTGACATACCCAGAAAACTATGAAAAACGTAAACAATACAACTAATAAGTCATGAAATTCCATTCCACAAAGGATCATACCACACCGATTTTCAAGTATTCTTCATAAAAAGTAACCGGGCCGGCTATCTCAGTCTTAGAACCCTAGATAATAAATCTTCAAATCCCCGACCCGGCGACATAACCTGTGTGGGCACTGGTCATGGTATTTATACGACTATGCTCCCCTACCTCTGATTCAAGTTAGCTGTCCGTTTCTTGGATTGGTGGGTGCATTTAGAACTGATAACACAGCTGTCCAAGGAAAACAAGCGAGTAGGTGTTTTAGGTAAATTTTTATTATAAAGTAATTTATGCAATTTATGAAATACATATTAATCTAAACTGTGTTGTGTTGTTTTATTGTTTAACCAATATCTGTATATTAAGGTAATTCAAAACGTATTTCACGAGTATTCGATGGGAAAATAAATTTAGTCAGTTGTTTATTCGATTTAGTCGTTAAAGTTGTTTTTCTCTAGGTAAAGATAAGATAAGTTCACCTAATCCATACAGTTCACGTTAATAATTTGACTAATACTCAGATCACTCCTCCCTTTTCCCGTGCACAAATAGGTTCAATGTCGATCTCGTGCATCGAATGATTGCTATAGTCATTCGATGCTTTACTTTCAAAGATTCCACATCTTTGATATATTAATGATTTTTAATAATATTAATAAATATATATTTCAGGTAAATGTGTTTATTAATTTCATTATGTTCGTTGTTTTAATTATATTTTGTATTGCTTGTATTTTAATGATCACCGTCGGATTATGCATTACTTGTATTTGTCTATTATTAATATTGTTAGTGAGATTCGATGCTTAACTTTCAAAGATTCCACATCTTTGATATATTAATGATTTTTAATATCATTAATAAATATATATTTCAGCCAAATTGAGTTTTCTTCCACGATAGAACCCACAAAATAACCTACCGGTAACATTGGCGCCCAACAAGCCGTCGTGATATTCAGGAAAACAAGGGTTGAAGTATTTTGATCAACGCTGTATCGTCGAGCATCATTATTTGCTCCAATTGGCCAACTACGCCTTCGCTATTTGACATAGTAGATACATATTTGGGAGTTATTCCCAAAGAGACACTCGACTGAATTGGATTGTTTAGTGACAACACGCGTTTGCTGAACGTTCTATGGTCTGTCTGCTCACGGAGAAACCGTTCCCGGGACATTCACGGTATAAATGTGCACACATTAACTTTTACGTACGTACGTCAACGTCAGGATTCTTCATTCTACGTTACCAGGATTAGATTCGCCGTTCAGTCTGAATAGAGCATTGACACTGTAATTGAACTTATTACATAGTGTATAGGACTAAGTATATTGTTTTGTTTATTCTTTGCTGATCCGACGGATTTTGGTGAGTGTATTGTTTTGTTTATATTTGTTTGCATCAATTTGTATGTTATTTGCAATTTTGCGTAAAATTAATCACTAAGTCGACCATCGAAATTATAAAGTATACTTCGATTTCAATTTTACGAAATTTGGCATATTGGTCACGGGTTATCTTGGTGTTAATTTCAGACGCTACTGCGAAACTGTTTATTTAGACGTATTTGATATACTTGCTTCATTGTTTACATTTTAAGCTAAGTTGGAAAAGAACGAATATCTAACTTGTCTCGTTCACTAACCGATGTATTAACACCGTTTTACTTAAGCACGCAATAATCAGTACAATTGGTGTAATCCAGTACAGCATAGCTTCAAATTCTACCAGTAGACAGACTAGTATAATGGTGTTATCCCTAATTAATTATCATTCAGATTTATATCCTTTACATCTGTCCAGATAGTCACAGTATCGGGTTCGATTTTAAGTATTGTAAACAAGTATTTCATATTTCTGTGGACGTTATAGCATCGACAGCAATATAAACCAAATATTCTTATACCAAAATTGTACATGAAACCATGCATTTTAATGCATTACGTGTATAATACACTGTATTTGTATTATACACATTGGTAATTCGTCCTGATTTTCCGCATTTTGCACGCGAGAGAGTGACGCGCGTATCGCACTATAAAATTGTTAATTTCGCTTGCTGTTAATTATAACGGAATTAGCGCGGTTGATAGCGTTTTAGACTGTCAAGCGGGAGAACTGAGTTCGATTCAGGATACCGGCACGTAAAATCAAATTTGGAAACTTCCAAATAAATTGAAATAAATTGACCATATTACAAATAAATTGAAAGAAAATTAGCAAACTAAGTGCGTTTGAAAATAAAATTAAATAAATCAGCGTTTCTCAAAGCTGGCAAACGGAAGTGCAATTCAGGGGAGATAATGTGTGTAGATTACGAGCAAGGACAGTGAAATAATTATACTGCATCATTTGAAAGTTTGAAAGAAGTATTTTTTTATGTTGCAACCAACTTCGTACGAAACGTGAGGTGATCGTGAGGTTGCTGTGATAATATAGTGCTTTAAGGAGATAGTGTTGTCTTAAAAGAATAGTATTTATTGATAGTAGTGCTAGTTGTTGATTAGTATAAAGAGGCCTCTACATAAGTACATAAGTAGATATAAGTATTGAGTATAGATAGTAGACAGGTTAGGCTCGCACGATGAGTTTAGAACAGTTTAGAAATGTGAGTGAAAGAGAGGAGAGATTGCAGAGGAAAAATATAGAAAAAGAGATGGAAGAAATAAGGCACGGTAGACAATATATCCAGGAGAGGAATCGTACTCGCCTGAATGAATCGGTCCATGCATGTGAGTCCCCATTACGAACACAGGAGCGAATTACGAGTAGTTCCAGACAACAACGTGTTTCGTCTTTTGTTCCATTACACGAGGGAGAAAATCTTGAACATTTGGACAGATTTCTAGAAGAAGCACGTATGGTACTACGGGAAAGAATCAATAGCCTTGGATCAAATGTCGATGACCTCGTAACAGTTGATGAGTACGTTGATGACACCGAACAAACGCAAACCAAGACGTTTGAACAGAACAAGTCTGCACAACAACAGGAGACGGAAACAGACAGCAGATACGGACGACACGCACACATTATCCGTAACAGAGAAGAAAATGTACACACAGAAAGGGAATTAGAATTACGACGGCGGCTTCTGGAGCTAGAGGATCGCGAAAGCAAACATCGGGAAAGAGAAGAGCATATGTATGAATATTGAAAACGGAAAGAGTTTGACTTACAACAAAACGAACGAGACATGAAACATAGTTTTGAGAGCAGAGAAGAGCGATTATTATCTCAAGAAATGAAGTTAAGAGATATGGAAATCTCATTATCTGAGAGGATGCAGAAGCTAGAATGCAAACTTGAGATGCGAGAGAATCGTACATCGGACGGTTACTGGAAAAATGAACGAAATGAGACAGTGGGCAAGGCGTCTGTTCTTGAACATAGCCTAAAGAGAAGATTGACCAACTTCAGCGTAAAATCGAAACTCTTCAAAAAGAAAAAGCAGCATTAGAACCAACATTACCAGATGCTGACGTTTTACGCTACGGCAAAACGCTAATGGAAAAGGACGGCATGAGAGATGCCACAGAAATTAATTTGAACATCTCGTCATTCTCAGGAGAGGTACCAGTACCAAGGAGCGAATCGTCATTCGAGGATTTCAAATTAGAGGTAGACAGTTTGAAAGTTATATATGCGGACCACGTTGTCAAACAAGGCCTTCGCAGAGCACTTAAAGGGCAAGCCAAGAAAAAGATGCTTCATATGCGTGCTGATACGACGGTTGATGAAATCATGACCGAACTTGAAGACAATTTCGGAAACGTCGCCAGTACCGACACATTACTATCCCGTTTCCTCAGTGCAGAACAGGAAATTGGCGAGTCCGTTACACAATGGGGTTTACGACTCAAAGAAATGCTCCTTCAAGTAATCAGAAAGTCCAAGATTGATGAAGAAGAGAGGCGGTCCATGCTAAGAAAAAGGTTTTTGAGAGGCCTCAAGAGCGAAGAATTAAGAAATGCCACCAGGGTTCACTTCGAAAATAATGTAACTTATGAAGAACTACGAAATAAGGTTCGCGAAGAGGAATTCAAGGTGAAGCTTCTAAAGGACAAGGATAACAGAAATAAGGTTGGGAAAGTGAATCAGCTAGCTGTTGAGACAGATGCTTGTCAAAGTACCGAGTTAATTCAACAGCTAATGAAGAAAATTGAGAGTTTCGATCGAAAGTTGGAAGATTTGAAAAAGGAAGGACCTACAGGTCGGCAGATAAGCAATGATAGAGCTGCAAATAACATGTGAATACCGACAGAGGGGTTGATAAGGAGACGCCCCAATTATTATCAGAATAACCGGAATAATGATCATACTGCCAACCCCGATAAATCCACGAAGAATCAACCTGTATCAAAGGAACATTTAAACTAACAAACGTCGACATTGAGGGTCGAAATGACAACGTTTCCGGTTCTGACCCCAAACGACAAAAATGTAATTTATTTGATAGGCGTATCGGTTGTTCCAACGAATCCGATATTTGTATTAATTGCTTACGTACCCGGGCTTTGATTGACAGTGGAGCGATGGTTACGACTATTAGTCAAAAATGTCATGAACAAATGGACCCAAAGCCATTTCTCTATACCTTAGAAGATTTACAGCTGTCAATCACAGGAGCTAACGGAACTGAACTTTTGTTTATGGGATACATTGAAGCAGCCATATCAGTTCCAAATATAAGTGAAGAAACATTTGACGTACCCGTTTTGGTAGTGCCCAATACGGAGTACAATATCAATGTGCCAGTCATCATCGGCATCAATGTGATACGACACCTTCACTCACTTCCATTAGAAAACCTATCTGAGGAATGGAAAGCAGCTGTAATGGCTACGTGTCTGGCGACGAACATAGGCTTGGTTGTTTTTACGAACAAATCCACGGTAGAACTACCACCGTACGAAACGATGACGATATCCGGTTTAGTTCGGAAGTCAACACAGGACTCGGCCGCTGTTACTGAGCCATCAGAGAAGGCGTCAAGTCGAATAGGTGTATGCCCGCGTGTTGTTCGCCTTGACAACCGAGGAAATACTGCCAGAGTTCCTGTCCGCATTTTCAACTTGTCAGCCAAATCCATTAAAATTGTCCCTAAAACCGTCCTCTGTGAATTGCAACCTGCAAAGGTACTGCGCTCATGGACACCAGATACCGCACAGACACCATTAAACGCGACGTGTGCAACACAACAAACAAACAAGGACGATAGGGATAGGTTCTGTGATAGTTTGAAAATTGATATTAATCATTTAGAACCGGAACAACAAGAGCAACTAAAATCCATGTTGTTTGAAATGAGGGATGTTTTTTCGTCAGGGCCGTTAGATCTGGGTTATACCGATCTCGTTCGCCACAAAATACGGCTAAGTGATAACGAACCATTTAAAGAACCTTACAGGCGCGTACCGCCTGGACTCATATATGAGGTTCGTGAGCATGTGCAGGAAATGTTGGACATCGGCGCTCTTCAGCCATCATCTAGCCCGTACTCATCCAACGTTGTCATTGTCCGGAAGAAAGACGGAACTATACGCTTCTGCATTGATTACAGTAAGCTGAATAGCCGTACCCATGCCATTCCCCGCATTGACGACACCATTCACCTCCTTTCCGGTTCCCGTTACTTCACTAAACTTGACTTGAAGGCGGGGTACTGGCAAGTAGAGATGGCGGAAGAAGACAAAGAAAAAACCGCTTTCCAAGTAGGCAGTTAAGGCTTCTTTCAGTGTAACCGGATGCCATTCGGCCTCTGCAATGCCCCGGCTACATTCCAACGATTAATGGAGCGTTGTAAGGGCGAATTAAACCTAAAAGAATGCCTCATATACCTTGATGACATCATTGTTTTCAGTCATGATTTTTCAGAGACTGTTCAAAGACTTAAAGCAGTTTTACAAAGTTTAAAAGACCATAAGCTCAAACTAAAAGCCTCCAAGTGTGAATTTATGAAACCGGAAGTGATATATCTAGGTCATTTGGTCTCAAAAGACGGTATCAAAACCGACCCAAGTAAGATCGAAGCGAAACTTAAATGGAAAGTACCGACATCTATCAAAGAGGTTCGAAGTTGTTTAGGATTCGCCGGTTATTATCGAACGTTTCTTAAAAACTTTTCCCAGATAGCCCGGCCCCTCAACGACCTCCTGATCGGCACATCCGGAAACCAGTCAATTACGAACCAAAAGTTTACATGGGGTGAGGCACAACAGCTTGCTTTCGACACTCTTGTTCAGAAATTGTCAACAGTCCCAGTTCTTGCGTGTGCTGACTATTCGAAGCCGTTTAAGTTGCATACGGACGCATCTTCGCACGGTCTTGGTGCAGTATTGTATCAAGAACACGACGGCGTGGTTAGAGTGGTTACCTTTTCGAGCCGCAGTCTGAAGACATCGGAAAAGAATTATCATGCAAGTAAGCTGGAGTTTCTTGCTCTCAAATGGGCAACCACCGATAAATTTCATGATTACCTGTATGGTATCCCATTTGATGTCTACACGGACAATAATCCACTAACATTTGTGCAAAGCTCAGCCAAACTAGATGCATGTGGTCATAGATGGGTCGCCGCACTAGCGAACTATGACTTCAAAATACACTACAGGTCGGGAAAGTTAAATGTTGAGGCCGATGCACTTTCGAGGCTAGATCAGGACGTGGTACAAGCTGTCCTGGTAACGCATTCAACCCCTATGAATTCAAGTCCTGTTGTCGATCAGACCAAAATAAATGAAGCCTGCAAACCACCGGAAGTTCTAAAATCCGATGACTGGATGAACGGTCAAAATGCTGATCCAACAAGTTCACAGGTCAAGGCACTAATTGCTCTAAACTGGAGACCTAATCAGAGTAATGTCCGGCAACTTTCGCCGAAAGTTAAAAAGTATGTCCGAGTACTCAAGAATCTGTATATTGAGAACGGAATTCTTATGCATACAGCCAAATTACATGAACAAACCGTACACCAAGTTGTTTTGCCAGAATCTGCCAGAGTACATGTATTTAAAGCGTTGCATGATGATACGGGCCACCAGGGACGAGATAGAACAATTTCTCTATTCAGCGAAAGATTTTATTGGCCTGGTATGACAAGTGACATAACGAAATGGATACGAGAATGCGACAGATGTATCCGTAGTAAAACTGCCCCAACTGTTGCCACCGGTCTGGTAAATATTACCTCTACGGCCCCTATGCAATTGGTGTGCATTGACTTTCTTTCATTGGAAGTATCGAAAGGAGGTTATGAGAACATACTCGTTATAACGGACCATTTTACGAGATATGCTCAAGCATTTCCAACCAAGAATTCTTTTCGAGAACTATTTTGTTCATTACGGATTTCTGGAGAAATTGCATAGCGATCGCGGGCAGAACTTTATGTCGCGAGTGATCAGAACGCTTTGTGCGATAACGGGTATCAAGAAAACCCGCACGATTGCGTACCATCCACAAGGCAATGGTCAGTGCGAACGATTTAACGGTACACTGCTAGGGATGCTTCGCACGCTAGACAATGAACACAAGTCAGACTGGAAATCTGCAGTACCAGCACTAGTGCATGCATACAACGTGACCCGGAGTGAGTGCACTGGCTACTCACCATACGAGTTAATGTTTGGGCGCGCCCCTCGACTTGCGACCGACGCTGTCTTGGGTTTAAAACGACAGAGTGTCGGATTCTCAACAGCGTCCACATACGTGAAAGAGCTCAAACAACACTTGGGGGACGCTTATAAAATAGCTACCCGCGTATCACAAGAACGTGGAAAGAAAGCCAAACAACAGTACGACCGGAAGGTGCGTGAAACTGTTATTGACGTGGGCGACAGAGTCCTGCTACGCAATTACGGATTGAAAGGAGCTCACAAAATCGCAGATATATGGACCGAACATGCGTACGTCGTGATCGGCCAACCTGACCCGTCAATTCCGGTATTCCGTATCCAGCGTGAGGGTGACAAAAGCATTGTCAAAACAGTTCACCGGAACCATTTGTTACCAGTCCGCCAACTACCGCTAGACGTCACTTTAACGTCTGAAACGGAAACTTCAAACACGCATGAGACATCGGATGCAGAGTCCGATACCTCGAACTCGTCATCAAGCAGTACGTCGCGGTCGGTGTATGTTCCACCACATAAGCGGAAGCAAGGGGAGCCAGGATTATTACCGCACAGAACAAAGCGCTTTACAAAAATACCAGCTTGGATGCGCACAGGAGACTATATTGTGTAAAAAAAATCAAATATCGCCTGTCAATCATGAAAATAAGTTGAATGTATTTCAACTAGCATTGAAAGATGTTCATTTCAGTATGTATTCTGGTTTTGAAATATGCTAGTGTACATTATGTGTGTGATATAAGTATACAAATATTATGAATTATTTTCTCAAATTTCTTGTGTTTTATATAAGATCGGAGTTGCGTTTTCGACGCTCCGATGGTGCATTATCCTCCTTCGATGAATATACTCGTTCGTAATTTATCAATGCTTATACCGCGAGTTTTGTTTTCAATTTGATTGAAGCATATGTCGAGGACGACATCAAAATCGGAGGGCGGTAATATGTTATAGGTAAATTTTTATTATAAAGTAATTTATGCAATTTATGAAATACATATTAATCTAAACTGTGTTGTGTTGTTTTATTGCTTAACCAATATCTGTATATTAAGGTAATTTAAAGCGTATATCACGAGTATTCGATGGGAATATAAATTTAGTCAGTTGTTTATTCGATTTAGTTGCTCTTGTTGTTCCGGTTCTAAATGATTAATATTAATTTTCGAATTAAATGATTAATAAACTTACTGCCGGGATATTCCAGTAGAAAACAACAAAACAATCCACTCTCACACATACGCACGCACACACACACACTAAACAATAAATACAATCGGTTATTGTACATACCTTGAAATTACCCTTTTGGAATTAGGGACTGTAAAATCGCAACTTTCTTAAAAATTCCTTTTATTTCAGAATCAAACTCGTAAAGGATTGCTTAGTTTAATGATAACACCGAGCTGATTGCTGTTTCTTTTATCAGACTACATACTGACGAAGAATAACTAAAGAACTAATTGACATAAGTTTTATGAGAACAAAAAACTGAAATCTACTTACCAGAGACGTACAACATCCAGGCACCACACAGCGCGAGTACTAGGAGCCCGTGATATTTCATATATAAATATAAAGATAAATACCGACTTAACTCAATATTAAATTGTATTACAGATTTAGTTAATGCATATCACAACAAAACAAAAGGACATCTGTTGTTAAACAATCTCTTTCGCTAGCGACGCCAATAGATGTGTTAATTAGCCTATCAGAAGCCCCAGGAAAGTTGTTTGCAAAATTTTAAGGTTCAACAACATGAAATCTACTGCAGAAGGAAGAAAAGTATCTAGATTACTCGAAACATAATTGTTTTGTCGCTGCATCGAAGTGTCTCTTGAATCGTACATGTTGAAATAGTGCTTTTACAAAACTGATAGAAAGGCCAACCAAACCCAAACTCGGTCGAGAGAGCCATACAATATATATAGAAGTGAACAACTAAGTGCTTATGTGCTGTTGGTTATCAGATGAGTTTTTATATTAATAGAACATTCACTTCTGATCACTGTTAGGATTTAGAATGTTTTCGATGAAATCAGTCATAGTGTCAACCCATCGCATATTTATACAAAATATTTACTGATATAAAATCCAAATGAGAATTTAACAAAGCCATTTAACTAATTAGTTATTTATAGTCCGTTTAGTAGTAAACTGTTTTAAAATCATATACAATGTTTAATCTCAGAATGATAGACAAATTCAAAATATACAATAAGATAATTGATGAAAATAAATAAAAAATAAATATGCGAGCAAAAACTTTTACTCACGAATTAGTAAGTCATAAAGACAGCCCTGTTGACCCGTTCTTTGTTGTTTATGCATTACTTGTTACTCTTGCAGTGCACATGGTGTCATCAACATTTGCATAAACATGGGAATAGAGCACAAATACTCTTTTTCGGCAAAGCTGTTGTACCCATTTTTTCACATTAAATGACTCTAACATAACCCCAGCAGACACGCAAACATACATTCGAATATTCCATAGGCTGATTCGAGATAAAACCTCTGAAATGTGGCTACAGCACTGTGTCTGAGCTCAGCGCAAATGATGTAGCACCGTCCAGTGTAAGGAATTCCGGACGACTCTATGTATGTTCAAGCGACACAAAGTGTGGCCCAGTTACAATTACGCGTTAAAATCCATTTCGCAACATTTCAGAGTCAGCACTCGTTCACTATATCGTCCGGGGAATATATGATTGACTATCGATAAACACAGTTTTGCTTTCAAGATGAGAAAACAAAGTAGTAGAATGTCGCGATAAGAGGAAAATCGTTTAATTATCCAACCACAAATGTTTCCGTACTCGGTCAGCACGTCTTGAAATCGTTCCTGAACGTCTGGATAGGCTGCCCTTGTTTACAAGTTTGCTATTTTGAATTTAATTTTGTACTGAAAAGCAGTGTGCTCAAATTTACCCTTTACAGCTCGCAATGAGATTTTAAATGACCCTCGTCATACGGAAATGGATCTTATTCCATATGCGCCCATCATGTGTATAGCCCACTCAGCCCGTGCATCTCTCGAATGAGACCATAACGCATTGAGTGATTTTATTGCGAACAACTTTGCCTCTGACCAGACTGCGAAAATGAACAAGTTGGGCGAAAGATGCGCTGGCTGAATCGCATAAGACCTATTTTCGCATGACGCGGCAATGCAATTGTGATTTAAATGTGTCGAAAGAAACCTGCGCGTAAATCAGATATTAACATACGATGTATTTCGATTATGAAGAAATACACTCTTAAAAACGCATGTGAGGACACATATGATGTGCACACCCGTAGTATAATTTGTATTTACTTATTCTAATGTTTGGTTTGACAATGATAACACACATTTCATGCGGTGAATAGGCGACTAACAATTGAAAACACACACAAGTTAAACTTATGTTTTCAATTAAATTATTTAGAAACCTAAGTTTCAAACTTGATTTCAAATTTAGCATTTACGCCGACTACATTTTTGTAAAAAGATATTTCTTGTTATTTTTAGTCGTTTTTTATATTCGTTCTTAGCGATAATAAAGCATTCTTGTTGTTGTCTATAGTATACCTGTGGTAGTTGGTGAACTCATGTTCAACGTATTATAAATTGAGAACTGCAAATATAAACAAACTGAATCTTCTACTATCGCGTTGCTAGCACCCTTGAATACAAAAGATCGCCGCTATCTGTTGAGAACATAATAACGTTTCCCAGGCATATCAAATTCAACTCCGCTGTATTAGCATGCGCTATGTACGAGGTTACGCAACATCCCACTATACTTGTTTATCAGCAGAAGTGTCATTTTCCCGCATATATTATTAGCCTCAGATTATGAATGACCTGTGCTGAGCATACGCAGCAGATAGACTATCATAGTGGACTTTTTTGATCATTCATAAACTTTCTTTTCCACCACACGTATAAAACAAACATTGTTTATTGATTTTTTCTTTATACGCTCCGTTAAAAAATATTCCATTTTACACGATACACACATTATGTTTCCATTTGTGAATTAATATAGTTGAAGAACTCAAACTTCTTGCATAAATTATACAACTTTTTCTCGCGCGGATGCGGCAGATGTGGCAGTTATCAGATTTATCGTAATTAAGAGCGAACTGACGTGACATTTTTGGTACTGACATTTATTTAGTTGTTCGCAATTGAACAACTAAAAACATTGATTGCGACCGCCGTTTATTACTTTTTCATTAATTTAAGCAGTGGAAACATACCATATCAAATGCGACATGCATACCGAAAAGTTTCATTTGTATTCCAAAAACGAAATTATTAGATACGACGTGTATAAGGACACAACAAAATAATTAAAAAATAAATTACTTAACGAAAATTTTTCGAGTAGTAGTGAAAATCTGTGCCCTTTCTACGATAATATAATTATTATTGTAATCACAGTTGGTTAGCATGCGGCTATGGTATTAATTAGTATACATCATTTTTATTGAAAAATAATCATATTATGCAGAACATTTAACTTCTCTGAAAACAAAATTCACTATCAAATATATATATATAATAAGGTATTCAACTACAAATGAATCGAAAACAGTGTGCATCGCTTTGAACAGCCATTACTTTAACCATTGTGCAGCGATTTCCATGAACAAAGTCTTATTAAACGCAGAAATAAATTTCCTTTTTGGAAATGTACACATCTGGCAATATTTGTTACAAATGCTGGGTGAATGTTTTAGAAATATAACGATAAACAACTCGCCATGATATGACAGATCAAAACGGCGAAAAATCCACATAAAAGACGAAGCATACAAACATGTATAACCTCTTTGATGTAGTGAATTTTAGCTTTTGGGATAAGAGACAGAACTTTGTATAATCGCAACTTTGTGAAAAAATTCCATTTCGAAAAACATCAAATCTTGTGAAGTGTTGTAAAGTTGTACAATTTAAAAACAACACTGAGGTGCTTGCTGTTACTTAGAAAGACTTCATTTAAATAATGAATACATAAATGACAACATGTTTTATGAAATATGAAAGTCGTTCATGAATATTCTTATTCGAAAACAAAAATAACTTAAATCTACATACCGGAGACATGGAAAATCCAGGCAACACACAGTGCGAATATGAGGCGCCCGCGATATTCCATAACAAAATAAAACAATGAAAAGCGAATTGACACCATTAAATTGTATTCACGATTAAGTTCTTTCGTATCACAAAAGAACAAACGGGCGACTGTTGTGATCAAAGCCGTCTTCTAAGCATCGCCACTAGATGTGCCTTTTAACCTATCAGACGCCACCGGGAAGTTTGTGAAAGAACAATAAGAGTCAACTACAGGCCAGCTACCATATAAGGAAGCCAAGTATCTAGAGTACTTAAAATATAATTATGTTTGTATTCGCTACTTGGAAATAGTGTCGCGTGAATTCCTATGTCGGTTTGAGTACCCAGTTTTCAAGATCAAAGAAAGGCCAACCAAATTAAACACCACAAATCCGCCAAAGTGGTCATATATTTGTTTATTTTCAATAAAGTTGGAGCTCTAATTCAGAGCTCTTGCGGCCATGGCAAAGAAAAAAATATATAAAAAAATATAAGTGTCCCGTGCTGTTGGCGTCACAGAACTTCATATTAATAGAAAGTACACTCCCGATCTCAGCGTACGGATTTAAAATATTTTCAGTAAATTTGGCCTAAGTATAAACCCAATGCTATTTGTGTAAAACATGTTCTTGGAAAATAGGATTTATGGTTTCCATTTAGCCATACAAGGACAAAAGCCTTTTATCTTGCAGCCATGTTTCTTTTATAGTGTTACTAATATATCATCAAAATAATAATTTAAAAAAGTGAATGTACGAATAAACGCTTAGTCGGAAGAAAGGACACATTGAGGCTATAGTTTAGTTTTAACCTGTTTTAAAAGCACATATAATGTTATATATCGGAATCGTTCATTCTTCATTTAGAGGATGTGATAAGAACATAAGCGGGTCATGTTCATAAACAGTTGATATCAAAGGAACTTTAGCAATAAATTAATTTAAATACAAACAATATATTGTTCAATAGTTGGTGTGTAGGCATTAATGATAAACCGTCGTTACAATATATAATATACATCGAAATCAACTGCTTTCGAAATTATCTTTAAAATTACTATTTTTATTTTACTTCAAAGGATGATGATGTTTCCATGATCAAAAAGACCAAGATGATAGCGAAAACCTTAGGTGGCTGTCTTGATCTCTGGACTGTCTTGATCTTTTGATTATTAACTTGAGCAGATAACTCCAATATGAAAGGTTTTTTGACCACCTTGTCCTTTCATACCAAATATATAATCTTGAGCACTGTTCGGTCCACCTTATGTAATGTTGCAATAAAGTTTGCAAATAACAATGAATCTGGAAAAATATTCACATTGTTTAGCAAATAAGCGCATACTTATCGAAAGATATCGATTTCATTAAAAATTATTATTGATAAAAGATTTGAAGTTCTCTTTAAATTAAATAGAACATCATTTCTTGTAAAATTGTCCGTCAACAAGTCTGTTAGTTGCTGGTTATCTAAATAATGCTTATAATTGCCAGATATTTCGGAGCTATACTTGTCTGCGTATGGTTGTCGCGATCGTCTACATAAATATTTGAGATAATCTTGAAATCAGGCGCTCCACATAAAAATAAACGAACACAGCAAATGGTTAAAGCTTTCTTCTTTCCAACAAAATTATTTAAAAACAAGTATTCCGCGGTCGGAGACATATGCCCCCATCCCCCGCAAACAGGGTTTTGAACTAGTGACCCCAATTTCAATAGCCAAGTATCAAGCCAATCGGTCAATTCGATGATGAGTTATTTATCGGAAACAATTTTCACACTTATTGTGACAGTGACCTTGACCTTTGACCTACTGATCTTAATATCAATAGGGGTCATCTACTGTCAAAGGCAAATGCGCGTTGAAAGTATCAAGCCAATCGGTCCATTGGTTGACGAGTTATTGATCAGAAACGCTTTTCCCACTTATTGTGCAAGTGACAATGAACTTCGACCTAGTGACCCCAATTGATAAGTTATTGATCGGGAACGATTTTCACACTAAGTGTGATAGCGACCTTGACCTTTGGCCTTGTAACCCCAATTTTAGTCAGGGCTTTGAAGTTCTACTTCAGTAGAGTTAAGCCCATATAAGGCTCTCGCAAGAGATTCTTTATTGCCTTTAAAAAATGGGGGGAGGGGGAGCGATGGGTGTTCGGCTTCTATTTCTCGTTGGGTAGCCTCGACTAAGAAAGGCTTACTCTTGTCTCTCATCTAGGGATTCATCCCTTGTTTAAGAGCAGACCGCATAAATTACGAGCTCTGTCAACTTCTTGGGCGTATTTTTATCACAACCCTCTCTCTGACGTGCTCCATGATGCTTTCTGGAGGAATCCGACCACCTTTTATCTTCGTTCTCTTGGGTGCCAACAGGACAACTTGTATTTGGTCGGTCCCCTTCTGGTTTCACAAACGGTTGTGTCTTCTACGACATAGACATACTTACTCTTAACTGAGAAGTCAAGTCAATACCATACTAACGAAGATTAGCTGATTACACTGGATATGGGTTCTGCTATCATTAGCTGATAAACCTGGATATGGGTTCTGATGTGATGGGGATAAGGGAGCTATGCGCGAACCTTCTCGCCGCAGCTGCAATTTATGCTATTAGAAAGCGGGTAAGGTATTTATGACATTAAAACACATTCTTTAAGGAAAATTCATTTTAATTATTAAATACTTACCTGCTATCGATGAGGTCCACCTCCCACCCCCCCTCTTCGAATAATATTTTTGTATATATTGAAAGAAGATTGAGGTTTACGGGATCGTTTTAGCCTAGGTTACATTACACTATTTTCCGACCTAATCTTTTTTTCCTGTTTAAATGCTTTTATTCATTTCATAATAAATGTACATACACATAATTTACAAAGTAATGCACATTCATGTATTAATCTACCATATGAATTGTGTTTTCACTATATTATAAAATTTATTACACAATTTGAATTAATATCATACATCCTTCAACCTTTTTTTACTACATCGACTTGACTTAAATAATCTTCATGAACAACACAATAATAAGTGCGACTTGAACGAAGAAATGTTTTCATTAACCACGACAATTTAACTATGGTTACTAGTTTAATCAAGATAAAAACCAATTATGTACCATTTTACAAAACACTCAATTTAAATGTATGATCAATATGCACACAACATTAGTCAGATTTGATCAAGTAAAACAAACTTTGCGAATTCATACATAATTAGACTTAAATAAGACAAAACCCAATTATGTATGATTTGCTAGTGTTGTTAAATAACAAAGTTTGGATTAACAATCAGAGTGCAGTTTACAAATATTATCAATTTAAATTTATGATCAATATGCACACAACAAAGTAAGATTTGATCAAGGAAAACAAATGATGTAGTTAGAGTTAAGGACCTAATTGTTTGCGTATAAAGGTGGCGTCTCCCGGCTCCATACATTTCCGGATAAACGCACCCACCTTGGAAGATAGTAGCATAAACAAAGACCATCTCAACAAGTTTCGGAAAAGATACAGATTCATCATCGCTAAAACTCCATGACAAGCGATACTAATGTTTAATACATTCTTGGACAGAGATTGACAATTTCCGAATACTATCATGAGACTGTTTCTATAGCTTTTGGCCAAGTTGGCGTATTGACTTTAGTGGCCATTTCAAATGAACACCAGCAAACAATTAACTAATTTATTATGCATATGAGAGTCTCATTTGCTTTTGGCAGTAGAAGTTTACAAACATCTTAGTGAAAGGTTAACATTTACGGTGTATTATTAAGCTTTCGTTAAACAAGTTTTCAAGTTCTAGCGCAATTTTCTTTGAAAGACAGCAGTTACGACAATTTCTAATTACACTTTTCAACAATGAGGAAGACGAAATTATAAATTTACGTCAAGATATAATCAATATATCAATCTTTAGTCAAATACATTTTGCCCCATGAGGAAGACCAAAGTATATATTTACGTAAACATAAAATCAATGTATGACCCATAAAAGATGCATATGCTATAAAGAAGAATGGACATCTAATCTAAATATCATGAAAATAAAAATCCATCGCAAAGTAAAAACAAAATTATATAAAATACCCAGGGCTATATAACAATTTAAACACATAATAATGTAAACAAAAATACATCAATAAAACACAAGCTAACCACAATGTGAACATTTTTTTCCAGACATTGATTTAAAACTGCCCAAGTGAATGAAAAAAACACACAGATACACAAGTGGAATATAGCTAATATCAATCATAGCCCTCTGCCCATTCAGAGAACTTGCACTGTTTGTTCTTATGCAGTTTGCGTGTGAAGAAGCTTCGGCCATCGTTGGGCCAAATCTTCATCACAGTCCATATGGTACACGGCTTCCCGTGGCCTGCACATATGGGAAACTGCTCATCTGCCCACTGCAAACAATACTGATTCGATATATTGGTAACAAAACAATTTCAATCGCGATTTTCAGTCAATGTTTCTAGAACATATTTTGTTATGCATTCAACTAGTTTAAAGAAAAATATCAGTGATTTAAACATGGTAAGTCACTGTTCATAACATGATAACTAACAGTGAAAAATATCTATAAATTCATTGTTAAATTTTGTCGTAATTTGGACACGATGATATTATTATTGCGCAAAATTAGAATGTTTAAAATGTAAATATCATCAAGCATCGAAAAGCATAAAATAAAAAGAAAACTTGTTGACTTTGTTATATTGTCTATTTTATATTCACTTGTTACCATATTTTTTTTATGCACCACGTGTTAATTAAAACGATCGCCAACAAATGTTTTAGGTCTTGCACATCTCCACAACATGCAGATGACACATTTGAAGTTCAATTTAATAAGTAAATAAATTTATTCAGCCTGGCTGACCAATATAGTAACTAAAAAATAGCCCACCTTGTCGGGGTATTAATATCTTTAGAATAACAAATTGTTAAATTTAAACCACGAAGCAACCACTGGTTAAATACACTTTTTTGATAAATATAAAATGAAGTTTGTGCACTGATAAATACTGCAGAAACACTAGCAATTACACTTTATACAAGTCAAGGGACAAAAACAATGAGCCACATGTGCAATTAACACACAAGTGCCACTTTTCTTCCTTATTATTACGATTGTTCATAAAGAGTTGTGTCCTGAATATGCGAACAATAATTGATACTACAATAGTTATCGATTTGAATATTTGTGTCCATTTTGTATTTGTTCAATATTTGGGTTACAAAAGTATTTAAAATAAAAACACACAACGCATAATAAGATAATTATATTGATTTTAGCATATTAAGGACCCTCTTATCTGGTTAAATTTGTTAACATCAAATCAGACCAAAGTCATCGTTCATGACCGTATCAACAACTCTACATGCTAAAAAAGCTTACATATGAATGATTGATTAAAAAGGTTGAATAAAATTTTCTTGACTTAAGTAACCTGGTTATGTAATCTGGGTTTAGTAGCATAACTTTAAATTTGAGAAACAATGTATTTTGGTAACACAATAATCCCCCCAACAAAAAACAACAACGGTTAACAAGCATGCCTTTAAAAATGTCAGTTGCATACATCTATGAATCAGCCAGCAATGATACTCATAAATAATAAACTGACTGGAATTGGAATATGCCACAGTCAGGACAAGCTGTTTTATGGTTAAATTTGGTATTTTACCTTGAAGTGCAACTTTGAACCTTTTAGGTAGGGAGATAAGTCTTACATACCCTAGCCGCCTTCTCATTGTGGTAACTTGTGAAAGGTTATTATTATGTTTCATGATGAACGACAGAGTTTCAGTCCAGATAAATTGTAGGGGTACCGGTGTTACATGTGTGCAAAGTTTTTGTAAAATCCATCAACATGTGGCACAGTTACTACCAAGACATGACTTTTTAAGCTGTTGTATGTCCAAATTTAACATTTGATCTCTAAGTTTGACCTTGAAATTTGAGAAAGGGATACCAGTGTTACACGTGACTCGGCACCTCATGATGGTTTACCTTTGTAGCATGTAAATATATTAAAATCCATTAATATATATGACACAGTTAGAGCTTAAACCGGAATATTTTTGTTGCACATCAGGACTCGGAGACGGGCATTAGTGCATCTGTTACATAAAAACAAAAACCCAATCGATTGCTAGGTAATATGCGTGTAACCTCTGGTTTTATCTTTAAGGAACACATGTTCAACTTCGAAAATATAAAGGAACACATGTTCGACTTCAAAAATTATAAAAATATACAACTAACTAATGAAAACTTGGATCTTCTTCTGTTTCAGGAATATTTGTGTCTATTAAACCACTCAACAATAAGAAAGGTTTGTGTTGAAACAAAATTCTATTTGAGACTACTTTGTAAACTTAGGTTATTTTATTTTTAAAACTCAATACATTTTTTATGTAAGAAAATATTTTCATAAATACAACAACAATAAATTCACCACAACTTGAATATTTACACATTTTTAGCAAGAACAATAGTTGTTCACAGGTTTACAAACATTTTCAAAATAAAAGCAGCACAACATTGCCAAACATGGAAAACCTCTGCATGCTCAGGTCGTTATTATGGCAATTTTCTCAGTAGTAAGTGACCTGGTCACTGTCATCACCTAGGCGACAAATAATAACCCTTCCCTCACACTGATCACAATTGACGTTTTCCATACACCTTGCAGTATGGCGCCAAGGCTTTTCCATCTCTTCTGTATTGAACACAATTTTAGGCCTAAATAAGTGTTTTAAGGACCTCCCAAAAATCTTACCCACGAACTAGAATATTGAGCCCTTCTGTATTGGTTCTCTATAAATGTTTGGTGACCCTTATCATTTGATTATCAATACACTTCTTCTTCAGACACAGCACTCCTTCTAAATAGAAGATAAAGTGCCCGGTTGGATTTAACTGCTTATTAAACTTCGCCTAAATTTTATTGTTATTAACTTTTTCATAAAGTTTGGTGAAAATTAGATGAAACATGATTAAGTCAGAGAGCTAATACCAAAAAGTGCCAAGGACTGACAGTCTGGGAGTAAACTAAAAGACAACCTTTGGGTGCAGAAAACACGTTGGTAACTGTTAATCGCACAGTTTCTATACATGCTTTACATGTGATGCATCTGGAATAAATCAAGTATGTGCAATACTTTTGAACCAATCTTACACTAAGTATATATTCCACTCCCGCTAGACTCGTTTTACCTTAGACATAACTCAATGTTATTGTTCCAGACGATATAGTTCTGTGTAAAAAAATGTCATTTTCTTTTATTATAACTAAGAAGCCAAATAAGCCTACATTGGATCATGTTCAGTCGACAAGTGTTTAAAACAGGATCAAATATGGTACGTATAATACCAAACATTCACACCAATTAAGCTTTGGTTGTGAACTTTAGAACCTTTTAAGCAAGCGTTTATTTACCATAGTAAATTCCTTTTAGAATGGTCTAATTTCACCGTCAAACAAGAGTAACGAAAAGCTTTAATGACATTTATTCTTGTTAAGTTGATCAGGAAGTGTATATTGAAGAAAACTTATTGGCACTTATCAGCCCATCAAAAGTCTCTTCAGCCACGTACACAAAGAGAATTCAGCAATCATTTATTCATGTTTTGATTGGTATCAACGATCACGACTCAAGACATGGTTGACATCCTGGTAATAATTATGATGTTAAAGTGGTGATCTTATCAAAACTTAAGTTCAATCATGGCAATCTCAATTAAAATCATAAATCACTATTTAATGGTTTGAAATGGCTTACAATTGCAGAATTGACTGCAATAATTTTCCATCAAGATCATGATATCAGATTGAATTGGAATGTAACAAAGAGTAACACATAGTAAATTATTGTATTTGTAAATTGTGATTAAGGCCTTACAACATATATTACAGCTAGATTATGGTTGTGGAGATAGCAACTTTCATTTAAGATTAGTCACATGGGAGACAAGTGCATTAATGTCTGTGTTTGAATTGAATATATTTTAACTTTAAGGGTGAACTTGACCTAGGATCATTTGACTTTTGGGACAACATCAAAATATACATTTTCCTCTTTACTTTTGATTTATTTACAAACGCTGTCATATAATCATGTGCATTTTCATTACAGAACATTTATCAAAGCATTTCGGTTACCCCTTGTTTATGTGCTCCTTTATCACAGCTAACTTGCACAATTTTAAAACAATTTTAAAACTCTCCACCAAAGATTTCCAAAGAAATCATTATTTAGTATATATTTAAAATATATTATTCATTTAAAATACATTAAATTTAAATATAATAATTCATGCGTCACTATCAAAAATGGTTGAACCATCCTAAAAAAATCAATTCACATCAAAGAAAAAAACGTTTATTTCACAGTTTAATGATTTTCGGTTCTTGTTGACAGGGGTTTTAATCAATTATTAATTGCTATATACTGTGACACCATTATTATTAATAAGCATAAATTTCAGTGTATATTGTCACTAGAACAATTGACGAATTTAAGTTCGCAACAACTTATTATGTACAAATAAAAAAACTGAATTAATGCACGCATGAATGACAATCAGTGTCTGTTTAGCAATCTAGATCCAGTTACTAGTATTACAAAATGGTGGGTACATTATACTATGCACTTAACTGACACATTACATTTCCTGTAAACGCTAATGAAGTAAAGCTGTGTCGTTAACGTTTATTTCGTTTAGATATAATCGCAAGGGTTAGCGCTTATTGTTAATTAATTTATTACCAATTGTTTGAATGGTGTTTTTCAGGGATGTTGCAGATTTTACTTTATGATTTTCTCACACTTATTATTACCCATAATGTCACCAAATTCTATAATTCTGATAAAGAGATTGTTGTAAGTTTTGCCATGATTGTAATTGAATAAGACTTATTTGAAATTGGATTTGTTGCTTCAAACACTCGTTAACGGTATTTTAATCCCATTGTGTCGCTAAACATAATCATGTATTAGTTAATTGGCATGCAATAACAAGGGCCAGGGACTAAAACTTCATAACAATAGACAAGTTAGTGGCATGTGATAAACAGGGCCCACTTCCTGCAAATGACTACCAAGTAGCCCCCCACTGCGAATAATAGCGTACAAGTATTACAAGCAAATTGGAAAATGACCAACTAAAATTCCTTTTCTCAAAATCAGCGAATTTAAGTATTGACGTCATTTTGGAAAACTATTTAGGGATAATACACGTTTTCGAGGGCATGATCATCTGCAGGCGCTCGAAAAAACCGTTCAAAATAAATTAAAATAACATTGAAAACAATGTTTTGTTCATTCGACATCGACAAAATAATTCGATTGTTTCAATACAGTTCAAGGTTGTGTTTTACATATGCCTCACTCGGTCATCATCCGAAATGACGAGGCTTTACCTTCGGATAGGCAGTTTTCGATTTAAAATGTGTTTAAACAGTGGATTAATGCAAAGTTGAAATGCAGCCGCGCTAATTTAGAAATGAGGAATTATTTTGGAATTTACAGCAGGATCGTTGAAGGTACATACTCACTTAAATTTACAGCATAGTCTTTTGAAAGTGTTGAGTAAATAACCTTAAGTTCATTGACGTTGCCAATACAATAAAGCTGTTGTCAAGAGAGTGCAAATGGTATAAGTTGAAAAGTGGATTGAAAAAGGCATTGCCATTATCCCTGCATGCATGAGGAAACTGGTGCTTATTCAGGTCCCCATTTATGATTGGAAAGTCGTCGAAGGCTGGAGAAGGGAAGTAACTGCGTGTGGACCAGATTATGGATATGAAAAACACAAAACCGGGCTTGAACGGCACGTGAATCGCCTTGTTAATGCACGATTTCTTCCGTTCAAGCCCTCATTTTGCCAAGTTTCTGCACCCCACCAGAGGGCATTATAGATAGCGTTTATGCAATAATGAAAGTTTATGATGACAAAATAAAAGATTTCACATAAATTATTTTCAGCTAAAGCTAAACCAGCTGCTTAAGAACTTTTGAGAAGTCATGTATGGTCAAAATGCAATGTTTTATGATCACCATAGTAAACAATTTATTATTACAGCTCAAATAACAAATGTGTAAAAAGTTCATAATTATACTAATAAATAAAAAAGAACCGATCTTGGTTGGAATTCATTCACCAAACAAACCTCTTATTGTGACCTTTACATTTGAGCTTAGGATTGTGAGACAGTTAAACGCATGATATGATGTTTCCTTATCGTAAATATGTTGTGTATATTATTTGAAAACTGCAGAAAGCAGAGTATTCCCTGACACCAGTGCATTGTTGTAGAAAATGTGTGATTGCATTTTAAAAAAAACAAGAGCTTTGCCTCAGACATTAGAGCATTCCTCTCTTTGGTTAACGTTTTCACAGTAGGAACTTCATCAATCTAGCTACATGTAACATACGTTTTGAGTTATCGCAGGATCCGAATTTTAGTTTCAATGGAAAACAAAACGCTTAATAAAACAAGCTTTTCAACATTTAAATTCTTAAATTTACTTAATATTATTGTGCCATACCAAACTAGGTTTTCAGCTGCTTGTAACCTACCAACATACACCATTTAAAAAATCCCTCAAAATAACTCTTTTTTATAAACAGTGATTTTGATCTTGACCCAATTGATCCAAAATGGAATTCGATCTAGATATACATGTTAGCAACCTACATAAAACTTCTGAGCACACTATCTCAACCAATATTCAAGTTATGAAGAAATAGCACTTTCTCTATTTAAGCGAATGTGACATTGACCTTCACCCGCCTGGCCACAAATAAACACCCATGCAGGTTCTCCATTAACATAAGCAATATTATTTGATGCAAGTTTGGTATATCTGCTGCAAGATACAGATAGATATATTATCATCATGTAGAAGCTACAAATGATTCAAAAGATTCTTACTTCACCCCGGTAACAATCTGCAAAACTGAATCGCCGCTTAGAGGACCTTCTATTCCTGCCAAGGATGCGAGTGTTGTCTTCATCATGAAAAGTTTGCCTCGTTCTGGGAAAACTTCGCTTAATGCATGTGCGTAAAGAGTTGTCCTACATTAGCCTATGCGGCCCACACAAAATTATTGGGAACATAACTTTCTGCTTTCATGTAATTTAATTTTTGAGAAGTCTCTTCTTAACGAAAAAATCCACTCAAGGCGGAAAGATATGTCCCTGATTAGCTTGTGCGGACTGTGTCTTAAAAGAACGAGGCTTATATACATTTTTGTATCCATTCATGGATATTCACTGTGTTGACAATTCTGATTTTCCAATCGTAGAGAAATAGAAGAAAATGCAAATTAAAAGCTAGAACATTGCTCATCTAAAAATATTTTAAGACTATTAAATTTTCATGTACATGTAAGCTTATTAATTAAGTTATGAGAAACAAGGATCAAAAATAGGAAGCAAACTAACAAATCCATGATAGCCCTAAAGTGGTCCAGGAAGGGCTCAATATAAATGGTAATCCACTTGTCCAGGAGAACCATATTGGAAGTGACAGGTAAAAAAAGTTGCTAAATGGACCGGAAGTGAATACACTAGCCAATGCCAGTAATGTGTCTTGTATTAATAAACACAACTTGATGTTGACATTTAAAAAATAAAGCACAAAGTATGTAGATACAAACTATATTGCAGTGTAAACAAGGCAGACAAATCGCATTATTCAATTGACACAACTTTTTTCTGTTAGTTCCCTTCAACAACATCATTTTCGCTTGTGGTTTATTTCAATCAGATTAAGTGAAGGAAAACTGTCAAATCAAATTTCTTCATTCAAGATTGATTCATTAATTTAGCAAATAGCAATGTGTTTAAGATTTGACCTGGTGACCTAAATTTTGAACACACTTTACTAGGATTTGAACACGGCCTTGAAATTCTCTTAATAAACATTCAGAGGTTCATCGAGATTGAGTAATATTTGTGGCAACTACAGTGGTTATCAGGTATTTGACGATCTTGCACTTTTTAAGACATCCTTTTCAGCGATTGTTTTTGAACAATTGGGAAATGAACCAGTACAGCACCAATGGAGAAAATTTCTGGCCAAAAAAACTTAAATTGGGATAAAATGCGTCGTTTAATAATCAGGTTGGCCATGATGGGTCTTTTCATTTGCTTGGTACTCAATGGCACATTTGTGTATTTGTTCACTTTCAGATCATGCACGTTTGGAACAAAATTGCTGCAACTTTCCATATTTTGGGGGATTTTTTTTAACTGCAATTGGGATTTTTTGTATTCTTTCTCCATTGAGAAAGTACATTTTACATGTACTTTACAAAGACGGCAAAAAATCGCTGATTTTTTAAAGCAAAGACTGACATTGGGCCAATATTTCGACATGTCTGTGTTTGCACATTTATTATTAATTATTCTCTAATGGTGAGATTAACTATGAGGTGATACTTACTAGTTCAATCTTCAAAATCTGAAAGATAGAATAATATTTGTTAACTAGTTACAAACATAACAGACATTGATAAAGCATTTATGTACATACACTTTTAGAATTAAGAAATACAACATATTTCTATGAAAATTTCAAGCTTGCCCATAAAGCATCATGTCCATAAAAGTGAGCAATCGGGTAAAACAGGGCTTTTTTAGTGTGCGCAAACGTAGCCAAAGTGTTGGTTCAGATTGGCCT
Organism: Dreissena polymorpha; assembly: GCF_020536995.1. NCBI lineage: Eukaryota > Metazoa > Mollusca > Bivalvia > Myida > Dreissenidae > Dreissena > Dreissena polymorpha. The sequence goes on from NC_068358.1 coordinate 5,229,916, forward strand.
GTACAGATTAAACAGGCTAATCAGGGACAACGGTTTCACTCTATACTTGATTTTAGTTAAGATAAGATAAGATTTATTATGAGTCGGCAAGAGTGAATAAAACAACAAACATAAGCTCAGACAGCTTGTACAACCGACTATAAAACATGATGAATAAGAAATAACAAGTGTATAAAAGGTGAAAGACTGGAAACAATATGTACTACAATTAAAAGGCAAATATACATTAAAATATAAAGCATGATAGTATAACATCAGATATGGTACAATAAAAAAAAGGTTAAGATTTGTCTGCATTAAAAGTCAGATTTTTTTAAGAGAAAGAATATTATTGATAAAGGATAAGGAACATATTTTATATACTGGTATTGATCCTTGTACAGTTCTTTTTGAGCTATTTTAGATTGTGCGGTCGTAAGGACAGACAGAAGGATAAAGGAAGTTTACTAAGGAACCAATAGACATCGAAAAATGGCAAACCTCTACTCTTAGGTTAATCCAAGACAGAGAAAAATGAAAGATATTACACAAATTAACCATGCCATGATGGACCTTACGTGCTCACCTAAGTTCACGGAAATCAATAGTTAAAGCTTTAAGCTTGTGATCTAGTCTTATACCGTTACATGACCCACATTCAAACATGGTCATCATTTTGTCAAGATAACATAAGGACCAATTTTCATCAATTGGGTCATAAATGTGGCCTCTAGATGGTAAAAAGTCCTTTTAAAGATTTGACTTGTTGACTAAACTTTTGGATGCACATGGCTTTGGTTTAAAGTTGGCCTTTATATTGAAATAAACAAACAACATGAGGACCAAGTTTCATAAACCTTGAGTTATAAATGTGGCCTCTTAAGAGTCATAACAAGGGTTTTCATATATTTTATGTGAATACATAGTTTTTATACGCACATGACCCATATTGAAGCTCGTTCTGGTAAATGTCAATATAACCACTCTGATCATGATTCTACAATGATCGAATTATAAATCTCATTTGTTAGCTAGGGTTGTAATAGCATTGACCTTGTGACTTAGTTTTTTTAAGTACCAAATCCAGTATCAAATCAATCTTTGATATTGCCAAAGTAAACATTCTTACTCAGTTTCATTAAGAGTGTTTACAAGGCATGTTCTATGATTTGAATATAAAAAGTGTTTTATTACGCCTAAATGGGATTTAGAGCCCACGTTTAATATAATATATATATTTATCAGCGTTTAGTAAGCAAACATTCTTGATACTAATCATACATGTGGGTAAACGAGTCGATAACAATAATACCTCAGAAGAGCTTAAGAAGAACTTACAGACGACTTTCTTTTATTAGACTGGTTCATCATTCAATCCTCATGTCAGGAAGACAATCTGAAACAAGGGATGTTAAAAAGTGTGCTTTAAAATTGTTCCGAATACATCACACACGCTGTTTAGGACAACTCAGCTCCTTTAGGTCTCTGGACTCAGCCGGGCAACCAAGAGCCTTTTGTCCTCTAATCTTAATCCAGTGTTTTTTTTTTCACCATTTTTAGAATGGTGCCGGGTCTTTTAGGATTACTGAAAATCTTGGCGTTTTGACTAAAATTAGAAATTAGTGTTGTTGTTGTTGGTGTTGTTGTTATGCTAACAAATGCTTTAAACTTGTGAATAAAGTGTATTCACTATTGTACTTACTTAGGTTGAACTTATAGAGCTAGATGGGCGATGAACTAAATGTTTAGATCTAAAAACGGATTTTACGAACAAGACAAACTTGCAATCTTAGTATCTTTGCTGTTGACGTAACAAACTCCAAGTGCGTTTCTTAGAACCAGTCACATGTGCACATTGCATTGTGTAAAAATCACAAAGATTTCTTCACTTTAATTGTAAGTTTTACAATACGTTTTAATAGAAGGGGTGTACATTTCCTTGTTATTGGATTGTATTTAGAATCTTTAAACATTGTGAACGTCTAATTGATAACAATAAACTCTATAAAAATGTATTTTCTTTCGTTTGTTTAACGAAGTACAAGGTCCGGTAAAATTCGATGAAATTCACTAAATTTTAAAAGATATTGGTCCTCATTTCTGGTAAGATTTTTTTGTCTTTGGCATGGGTAGGGTAGATTAAGTCTTACTTTTTGGACAACGGAAAACATAAACATTTCCAATCTGATTTTATACCATTTTGCCAAATTTGTGATTAAAGGTTAATAACAAACCTACATGTGTTGTAATAATACTGAGAATGGGATTGTAGTCAGTAGATCAGTATCAGTATCGTATAAAATGTGCCCAACCATTTCACTATCACAGCCATGATAGCAAAGAGTTTAAGGATTTAGCCTTTCAATCTAATGGACACTAGTTTGAACCTGAATGGAGACAAACCTTTTGTTATTTCTTTTTTATATTTTTCTTATTAAAGATGAGCTATACAGTTCCGATTTTTATATCAAACCATTTTGAAGGCATTTTCTGAAACTCATACAAATTTCATAAATCTGTGAAGAAGTACCTTTTAAATATCTTTAAAACTGTTAATGTTGAAAAATAGCATACATTACTAAACATACACAAAGCATGAACATAAAGTAAATATATACATAACTATGTCCTCCGATTACCGTGTATGGAGAGGTTAAAAACAAGAAAAATAATTTCCGAATTAATGCAAACAATGCCGAAATAAATGATTTACCATTAAAAATGTATATAATTTCCATTAAATCCATGTCAAAATTGTTTATTTAAAGTGTGTTTAACCACGAAAAGCCGATAGTTCTACAAACTCCTTCAAATTACATCCACTATGCGCGTTGTTTACGTGGTATCGAGACGTCACATCCGAAAAGCGAGAGTACTCGAATGCAATAGTCTAACAAAACTTCAAAAAATCGATTTACAGAACATATTTATGCAAACGGAAACACTAATTTTACTTTTTTATAACTTCTATTTACAATTTAACAAGTTTCTGTTTGATCGTTTAATCTTCTTTTGAACAACATTCACATGTAAAAGTGCTCAAGAATTGCAAAAACATAAACGTTTGCAATTTGTTCAAATAAAATTTTGGGATATAATGAAATATGTTATAATTAAAAGATTTGATAAAATAAACATCCAATCGGGTCAGGGTTAACAAACTGAACCTGTGTAAATGGTCATGTCACCTATTTTCGCAATGTGTGCGAACAGACTGTTCCATGCAACATTTTCTGAGAACTGGGAGAAAGTAAAATAATTTTTGTTATAATGAATCAAATATATGAAGAAAGTGTTGTGTTTACACAAGTGCAGTTGTCTGGCACACTTTGCAATGTATGTAGACGTTTTATGAAGAGGAGCGAAAAAAATGAATGGAATAGGGATACGTTTGGATTATATAAGTAGGATTTTTTAATGCGATCATACTTGTTTTTTCTCTGCCTCATTTAGGTAGTGTCTGTATTTATTTTCAAGCTTAGAAATGTTTGTGAAACAAATTACTCGGAGCGTATGCGTGTGATATCATCACGAGAGCCGCGTTCTTAATGTAAACAAAGAGATCAAAATTAGGCTACGCCCGATACAAGGGGTTTGTACGATATATTGTAGGATGTCTGTTGTCGAGTTGTAATTGTCCCACTTTAAAAGTCTTATCAACCTGTAAACACTTACAACGTAAATAATGTTTAATTTACACCCAACTGAGCACCTTTGTACAGTTGTTACCCCTTAACCAATAAGCGCCGTTAAAAAAAACGTCTTTTAAAAGGAGTGCTGTATCGGAAGAAGATGAGTGGTACGTGTACTCCTTGGTACGAAGGCTTTAAATACTTAAATGTTATTATAACTCTACATGTTTTGTTAATGTATCGATAAATTGAAGTGCATATATATTTGCAAAGAGCTTTTAATTACACACATACTAAAAAGTAATTACTGTTTTTATACAGACGTTCAAAACACATCGATTGAAATTATTTACGTTTGTTTTATTTTGGGTTTTGTTTGTGTTTTGTTTAAAAAATGGCACTTTCTTGAGGTTACATTATACTAAATACTCTCTAAATAAATCCACAACTCGAATGCCTGGTTTACAGGTAAGACAGTTATTCTATATTTATCTTTTGGAGATATTGATAGGGTAAGATAAGGTTTAAACTAATATACCACTGACATCTATTTAATTGACCCACATACAAACGCTCAAATAAATCAATTGGAAAACGTACACAGACGTGCGGCCAGATTTTTTACAAACAGATACCAAAACACAAGATCAGTAACAAATATAATAAAAACCTTAATTGACCCACTATTGAAACACGCAGAACAAAATTTCTTATAATCATGTAATATAAAATTATCCACCACATCGTTGCCATAACCCCTCCAGATAAACTCCTTGTTCCTGTCGACCATTGACCCAGACTCATTGTTTAAGAATTCACTACATCCCCACATACATGAGGCAGCCACAGTTGAAGTTTTTTTTAAAAACCTTATCTACCTGTAAACACTTACAATATAATAATTTTAAACTAACACTCAAATGTTGTTTGTACAGTTCTCAGCCCTTAACAAATAGGCGCCGGCACACACTCTTCTATTTAGAAGGAGTGCTGTACCAGAATAATTAGAAGAAGAAGAAGAAGATGAAGAAGAAGAATGGACTTTTTGTATAATGGGACTATTTTTGTATAATGTGATATTCACAACGTTTGCGAATATGACCGAAAAGACCGAATATGAAAAACAAAAAACAACTGCTCTTCATCAACACTGAATGTAATGTGCTTTTTAATTTGTATTGTTATCTGTTTTTGATACTGATATATATTTCCTTAAAATGAATAAACATAAAAGACCGTTCATTCAAATAAATTTGACTTTCTTTAACTTCTTTTTTTATTAAACTTTATTTCAAGGGCGGTAGATCTAACCCAGATATTTTGTATCTTCATTGTGTGCGTTCCCACTGTATAAATGAACGATTATAGTGAATAGCTCAAGACTTAGTGTGAAGTGTCGAGCTCGGAAAAAAGGTTTTAAACCTCCAATACTTTGAATAGACAATTCAATGCGTTGACATTATGTTTGAGAGTGTGCTCTGTCTAGGTGTGTCGCATCTATCCCTTTTGTTTATATCATACTGTTTGACGATCGGTTCATCGTCATAAATGTAAAGTAATGCTATAATACTAATTATCCCCTTAGGTTGCAGCCTAATTTAAACTTTGTTTATATTCAAATTGATTGTATAGTGTAATAATAAGTAAAGCCTTTGATAAAGACGACCATACTCACACAATCAACAAATCCATGCAGTTTTAGTGCGAACATAAATGGCCTGCTAGATAATGTCGAGAGTTGTCGCGTAATCGTTCATAGTTCATGGACGACACATAGTTACTAACAATGTTCAATACTCTTAAATTACCAGTGTGGTAGCCTATCATTCGATATCCCGTCATGCGCATAATGCCAAAGATGACGAGTTTTGCATTAACTACCATTTTCTCGTACCGCGCATGGGGCAAGTCGGGCCCTCTCTATTTATGTTAATTTCTCTGCATAATATAGGATAAAATATTCAAAACACCACATATCAGTTTCTAGTCCGTTTAATGTCTAACATACTTAATATTTCAGTTATACCAAATACGTTGTGATGCTACATGATTGTGTCTTTCTCGATCCGATACGTCTCCAGTCTAAACGCTAACTGAACTATTCCCCTCTAACATTTGCCCCATGAATACTCTGTTATGAAATCCCATTGGTCAGTGTTCTATGCGTGTTTATTTCTGATTGGCTGAATTACAACCTACTGAAGAAGTCACTATTCAGTATGCAGACGGTACAACAGCATTGTGATACCAATAAATAATGCAAATACAGCCTAAGGCTGTGTCAACAGCATTGTAACCCCTTTGTTGTTAAACATACCCAGATCCAAATATTTAATCTTTTGATCGTCATGCATACTCGCCACTGATATACTTGTCAATATTTCGTACATAAAGAAAACCCAAATATTTATCACCCAATTTCTCATCATTATTTGACAACTTATCCTCTCAATTTGATTTTTATGTATTATAGGATACAGAAAAATCTTTAAGAATGTAAGTATGGAAGTAAACCAGGTTCATTATCAAAGAAGGAATTGCTTATTCCATTGAATTCATAATTTGTATTTGAACGTATGCAGTTTCTTTTAGCTTGAGCAAAGAGTCTATATGCAGTTTGTGGTTTTAACACAGTATGTCTAGTTAATCTCGCTATCGTTGAAAGGTGTACATCTTCTTCTAAAGGTACATAACAGTTATCAATCCTCAAACATCCTTAATCAAATATAGACGGACACCATTATCTTGTAAAAAGTCTCTTCCTAAAATAACATTTCTATTAACGTTACTTACTACAAAAAAAATGTGCTCTTTATATATGCTCCCTTTTTTGAATCTCAATTGTACACATCCGTGGACATATAATGAATTTCCGTTTACCGACTTTAGATTTACTTTTTTAATTATCAGTGCGGGTTTTTGTTTTTAACATATCATAAGTACGTTGTGTGTCATAGGACACTTCCCTGCTCCACTATCGATTAAGCTCCTAAATTGGGTAACCCCCACCTTGTTGAAATAAACACAGAATTTGGACTACCACGCATAAGCGATATTATATGTCTCGACTTTTTCATATTCTACCATAAACCCCCTCTTTGGTAAGAATTTCCTAGTTTTTTTCGATTAATGTACCGTTTTTCTTTGAGTACATTGCTCTACTAAAGTGTACCTAAGTTACCACACTTCCCAACAATCAATTTTATCTTTCCAATTTTTTGTCATATTCGTTCTTTGCGCCTGTTATCGTTTTGATCTATCGTATTATGTTCCGCCCTACCGTATGTGCACTTATCTCGCGTGCCCTACGGGCGACAGATTTCAATAGAAATGACCGTGTTTCTTCTTGCAATATGTGCAAACAATAGATGGACCTAATATAATCGATTCTGTCTGAATATTTATCGGGGCCGCAATGTTGTTAAGTATCATTTACCCTGTGATCGCAAACTCAAATCTATCTCTGACACTTTGCTCCTGTATAGCGCTTTTTTAAAGCATCTGATAGGGTTGCATGATTTTCGCGCATTAATTTAAGTCTCAAATAATCGTGCGATAATCCGTCGATAAAAATTTCTACTAACTGTTTTTCTATATAGTCTAAATTACCTTCAATATTTTCGTATGCATCAGTCGCAAGAGATAAAAGTCGCTCAGCGTATATTTGAACATTTCGTCGGTCTTTTGTTTAGTCGTCTTTAATAATGAAAAAGCGTATTGTGGGTCTTGAATTTCTGCAAATCTTAATTTAAGCTGTTCCTTTAAATCTGTCCACGTCCCTGTCGGATCATCAGTCAAAAAACGATGTATTCCCTAACAAGCCCTTTACTAGATTGGTAAGCAACAAATTTTAATTTATTTTCATCTAAATGGTAAGCGTTCCATATTTTCTACATTTTTAATCCAATTTTAAATTCTTTGAAGTTCCATCAAATGAGTGTACAACCTGTGAAATAGTCTGAGTGCTTATGGCCGTTTTAACATCTTTAATTTGTTCATTCAAATTTTGAAATAACTCAGGGATTATTTGATTTGCCATTTCGATACAAGCGTTAGGAAAGAAAACAGTCACTCACCGGAAGTTGCAGAATATGTGCGGTCTGATGTCGTTGTTCCCGGCTCACGGTCGTTCTTACTGGTAACAGAAGTTGCCGAAACGGAGTTTTTTCGCGTTGTTTTTCATGGCTTCGTAATCGTAAGCGGTAGTATTTCTTTGTTCGAATCCTTGGTTCACGAGCACCATTTAACGTCCTGTGTCGCGTAATCGTTCATAGTTCATGGACGACACATAGTTCCTAACAATGTTCAATACTCTTAAATTACCAGTGTGTAGCCTATCATTCGATATCCCGTCATGCGCATAATGCCAAGATGACGAGTTTTGCATTAACTACCATTTTCTCGTACCGCGCATGGGACAAGTCGGTCCCTCTCTATTTATGTTAATTTCTCTGCATAATATAGGATAAAATATTCAACAACACCACATATCAGTTTCTAGTCCAATTAATGTCTAACATACTTAATATTTTCAGTTATACAAATACGTTGTGATTGCTACATGATTGTATCTTTCTCGAACCGTACGTCTCCAAGTCTAAACGCTTACTGAACTATTCCCCTCTAACATTTGCCCCATGAAACTCTGTTATGAATCCCATTGGTCAGTGTTCTATGCGTGTTTATTTCTGATTGGCTGAATTACAACCTACTGGAGAGTCACTATTAAAGTATGCATACGTCAAACAGCATTGTGATACCAATAAATAATGCAAATACAGCCTAAGGCTTGTGTCAACAGCATTGTAACCCCTTTGTTGTTAAACATACACCAGATCCAAATATTTAATCTTTTGATCGTCATGCATACTCGCCACTGATATACTTGTCAATATTTCGTACATAAAAACCCCCAAATATTTCACCCAATTTCTCATCATTATTTGACAAGAGTCGTGTATGTCTTTTGAGAGACGATAATAGTCTTGCACAATTTAATGTGTACTTACTTATGTGGCTAAAGATAGACATACATACCAAACCAAGCTTTGTAAAATCATTTTACAACGTCATTGCGGCTTCTTCAGAATTTGCTAGACGATTGTTTGAATGTTAAACTATTTGATTCTATTTTTCTACATTATTTTAATTAACACGAGATATACAGTCAGGTCGTCAGTTCCGAAAAATCGCCAGTTCCAAAACAATAAGTTTTAATTCAACATTAAAAATAAAAAATATGTCTTACCACTTATGACTGAAAATATTGTACATCCATACACCTCAACATTTGATGATTTTTTCCGAAACAAACCGGAAGAAAATAGACAAATGAAGCAATCTGAATTGTCAAAACGCTCGCAGACATATTTTCGAATCGCGGCAAAAATCCTCTCTGCGCGATCGGTCTCGAAAATTAGAACACGATTGCTTCTATAACGGATTGTCCACGGTAAGTAATCTTGATTTTGATTTGAAGGTAATTTATCAGGAAATGAGAAACACTAAGGCTTATACATGTTCAGTCAAACTGTGAATTTAGAGTCTCGAAAATGACTCACTGCTACAGGTGTCAGTTCGAAACAGACATGAAGTAAACAAGGGGTAATCTCAAATAATTTCTTCCTGTCAAACATCGTGATATTGTAAATTTTATTATTGCCTTTACACATGCCATGGGATGAAATGCTATTATATTTAATGCTTACTGCTTGAAATTTTTTTAATGATATTTGGTCCCAACCAGCATTTTATATTGCATTATAGAATTGGAAACATGCTGTTGTAAATCAACTTGTTGACGCTCTCAAATACTTTGTATATTGGTCATATTGGAGTTCCAAAGAATTTAGCCCATTTAAAAAGTATCTCTTAATTCTTTGTGCGTCTTATAAATAAGACTAAGGCTATTGCTACTATGAAAACACGTGAGTAAACCTACTAGAAGCAACAGGGGATTCAAAATTTAATGTAATCATTTATATAAGAGCATCTTACTATTTATTACTTTATACTATTTGAAAATATAATTCAAGTTTATCTTATATTACTTTATTAAGCTTGAAGTTACATTGCAAGTTTATTTGTAAACTATATAAATACATGTATCACACCCCATACAGGGTGATTACAACATAATGTCTACCCGATAATGGTTATGTTCACCTAACCAGTTGTATCAACCTGTATGGGTTGTGATTTTATTTTATTATACTGAACAAAGAAAACGCAACAACTTAATAAGAGAAACCAATTGCTTGTTTATAAATTTACTAAGCACTCTGGCTCATACATTTCTGAATGCACAGACGTATAAAAGGCAGGTTGATAGATGTCAGGTATGAAAATCATAGACAAAGGAATGCCTATGTATGCCATTTAATAAAATCTGATCATAAAAATGATGCACTGCTTGATCTTATTTTTGTAATAATGAAAAAAATATGCAATGCCAGAAAGTAAATGAAGTAAATGCAGTATATTTATATATTCTCTTGATGCGGAAAACCAGTGGTGCTATTTTCAGCTCCAAAAATGGTGATAAAATAATGTCGCATGTGACTGTGATATGGGTAAATGTGAATTTGACATGTGCTAGTCACGTAAGGTATAATTAAAAAAGTAAGGTTTATATCATAATTTCAGTATTGTGAAGGACGCAGGCGCGGCCGACAGGCAACGGGGGAAATGCAGCAGCCCAGACCTTTCACCCATACATTAGGATGTTTTAGCTCTACTCGTGTGAATTATGAGTGGTGTTCACTTGCCAAAGTCTCTGACAGTTGCTCCTTGCCCTACCTTTTCCGTATTTTATTTTCTGGTTCCTAGTTTGTCTTTGTCTAGTTTTTACCAAAAGCTTGAATTTTATTTTGTCTAGAAATTGATTTAGTTATTTTTCATGGCCATTTGTTCATATGTTGAATTGATATGATTTGTGAGACTGGGTTCATCCCCTCTGAAACAAGAACAACTTAGAATGGGTGGTGATATTTTAATAAAATATTTTAAATCTAGTATCATGGGCACCAGTCTATATATCTCGTGTTAAGGAAGCGCACCCCTAATGATTTCCCGCGATTTGTTTCACGATCATTGCCGATCTTCAATGATCAGTTATTTCCGACAATCTCTTGCTAGACGGTTACATTACATTCACCTCTGTGTTGGGCTCAGAACGGACTATTGTTATGAAAGCGTCTCATTCATGTCATGATCATACCAAGCGTTCATCATTGAGGTTACAGTATACTAAACAATCTCTTGCACGACGGATACATTGCATTCACTGCATTAAAGAAAACCATCTCATACCATGATATATTATATCAGTCTTAATTCATCATTATAAAATTGATATGGTTTTGTTGTTAAGAAACCAACATACACGCACACGTCGAAGCAATTCCTAACGTCACTCAATAAACATATGTTCAATTATTACATATGTAAAGTGCGTGGAATGATTCCATCTGCGTAAATGGGCAATACAATAGTTTCAAAATGTTGCATGAAAACTCGCAAGTATTTGCACGATTTATCGTACATTTAAAAGTCATATTTTAATTTAATGCATGCGATCTTAAATATCCTATCAAATATACATTGAATGCGTTTGTTCGGTTTTAGCTATTTTATAGACAAAATGGCGTGCTGAGCCTTTCGCAGAGTTGTATGTGAGAGCAAGGAACGACAACTCTGCGTGGAGATTGTATTTCCGAATGATGCATTTTATTTTTTCAAACTTCGAATTTTGATATATGTTTATGTAATTCCTTTAGAATACATTATTTTCACAATAAATATTGACTTTGATCTAAATATTTTCTGAAAAATACGATTTCGCGATTTCTTTAAAGATCGACGAGCCGTTTTACCTGTTTACTTATGGATATATAATTTAAGCTGACACTAATGTGAAGTTGTCGTGGCCGAGTGGTTAAGGCGATGGACCAGAAATTTTGGGATCTTCCCGCGCAGGTTCGAATCCTGCCGCCATCGCATACTTTTTGCGACGCGTTTTATTTCTTTTCTAACGTAATTTGATTTAATATAGCATATAAGCTATGTTTATTGTTAAATATGTTGAAATTTGTATGCACATCCTTTAATTTTTAAAATTAAAAAACGTAATGGCTAAATTGGGTGATTTACTGCTGAAAAAACGAATGATGCATGTTGCATTTTTATTTCAAAAAGTAAACGGTAAATCTGTCTATTTCTTGGTATTTTTGCTGTATAAAGTGTTTCCAAAAAACTAAGTTTAAAATATAACTTAATAATGATATTTTTTTGAATTGTATTACACTTTGTTTTTAACCGACCCAATGTTTACTTGGCTGAAATCACTAACATTTTATGGCGCTCTTCCATAGATACAAATTTGTAAAAAAAATAATGTCTGTAAAAGAATACTTATTTCATCTTGTTAAACTGTAAAAACCTTTACTGCATCTGTACACACCAACTACAAGCCCATGTTTGGAAATTTGAATGAATTATGGAACTTGTATACACCACAGGGGTGAAAATAAACCGGACAAAAGCCGAGCGTGGGGGTGGTTTTGAAAAAATCGGTTTATTTTTTAAAAAGCATGGAAAGCCTACCTACAAATTTGCATGTAGTTCAGTGAAATGATGCTGATTAAGAAAATAATTAATTAGATTATATTTTGATATGTGCCCATTAGGGGTGCGCTACCTTAAGGTAAGTTAGCCCATGGGGAAACATTAGATTGCCAAGTGTGTAATCTCAGGTAGGGTCCATTTTATTTCGTTTTATTTATTCCTACTTCTTTTTCTACGTTGTTGCTTGGAAACCGTATACTGTATATTGTAGTACATATGTACATATGCAGGTGCCGTTCATTGTGTGATCTTAGGTAGAGGTTTATTTGATTTAGTTTTTGTTATTTTTTTTGCTTTCTTTATTGTTATCTTTTCACAAAAATCTCTGATCAAAAGCTAGTCTGGTTATATTGCTATGAACGTAAATAAACTATTTTGACAGTTCAAGTTTGTTTTGAGACGATCCCTAGTCAAAAAGTGCACTTGCTGTCACGTGATTCGCTATTGGAGAATATTTACCGGTTTAGGAAAAAAAATAACACTCATTTATAGTTAGAACCAAATACACAATCAAGGTAAGCGAAGATAAAGATTAAAATTATATGTAATACGCCAATATCCGAAATCGAATCGATCGCCGTTTTAAATATACATGTGAAGTTTCGATAGTGATTCGGAACTGACGACCTGACTGTATGTGATATTCGTTTTTGTTTCATTTTTTCTGTCGATTTTTATTAATAATAGAAGTTTAAGGTTGTATTATTTTTTCATATCGGAATAAAGTATGCACAAAAATCATGAAAAAGTAAAGCTTCGAATGGAAATAATATAAGAAATAAACAACATAAATACTATTTAGTACAGCACCGTCAACTCCTTTAATAAAATAGGAATCCACGAAATAAGGGACTGACCGGTAAGCTATATATTCTTTTACCAGTTGTGTCCTCCGAAATCGGAGCCTAGAAAAGGTTAAATAATTAAATATGTTTAATATTCGTGTTTATGTTGGATTTAATACGCGTAAACATTGGGTGCAATTCTGTTTTATGTTAACGTGGTGTATCAACGTTATTTTCCCTAACATGTGTACACATGTTCAAACAATGCATATTCCTTTTTCAAGAAGATACGTATCAAGTTAAAATGAAAATATTGATTAATATTTTTTATTTTTACTTTAAATGTGTATTGTTGTCAAGTCTCTTGCTCAGTATTGAATGTATCCCCCAGACGAGAAGCCTATAATTTGACAGCATTTATGTCATATTCGGATGCATACATGGTTTCCTGTCAAGTTCAATTGGCTCCCGAAGGTTTTCATGAGAGAACTAAAACTTACAGGCCTAGGGTAATACGGGAATGTGAGCGCTATGCAAGATATTTCCTTTTTCGACTATTTCGCATCTTAAACTGTACAGCTTTTCACGTCATCTATTAAAATGAAATAATTTGAAAACTTTCCATAAACTGTAAACTGAAAGTTTTAACGTTGAAATGATCGTAGGGTCACCGAAGGCATAAAATCCCATGCCAAGTGCATATATTATATCATAAAATAAATTTTTCAAACCTTTTCTGTAGCTCATAGTCATTGCAGGTACTATCAAACGTCGTATGTAGTACTTTCACCTTACGTTCGCAAATATTGTGGCTAAATTTGGCTTAACATTTGAATAATACCGCAGTTTTACCTAACTTAGATACAAGACTTTCCTTAAACGGGAAAAGGCTGACGAAATGTTTAAGTATAAAACCATGAAAACTTGTTATGTTTTGTCCCAATATTTTTGAAAACTTCTCATTAAGAGACGACCAGTGCCGGCTCAGCACCATGGAGGGCCACTGGCAATGAAACTTTTTGGGCCCACGCCCAAGGCCCTTAGTCGGCCTAGTGCCTACTACAACGCCAGTGCCAGTCGATTCGCTCGTATAAATTCCTGTGCCAAGGCTGGCAAGGCATGCAATGTGACAGTGTCCCGTTATAGGTAAAAAAATCATATGAAAACGAAATCACCTGCAAAACAATACGGTTTTGCAAAAAAATAAGTGATGGTCACTTGGTGAGACAAATCAATATCCGTGCTTGGATGTCAAGCCCTCAATCAAAACATAGCATTGATATACAATAACTTGCTTTGACAAGTCATTATATTAGGCTCAGTAACTAAGTGTTTTTTTCTGTCGTCACGGTCTCAATGGGCCCTTAAAAGACTCGGGACCAATAGGCCGTTGCCAACTCTGCCTAATGGTTCATCCGGTACTGAGGACGACTTTATCGGTAATAATTAAGCAAAAAAAGCTATTCTTACTAGACTAGTTTTGACATAGCAAAGATTCATTATAATAAAATAAACATTCGTTAAACCGTATTCTTTTATTTTTGAACTGTACTAACGTAGTCAGCCTTAATTCTTATCGTTTACAACATACGTCTTTATATGTCATTTTTAGAATATAACAATAAAATTATTATGTGAGACAATTTTATTTTGAGAAAGCAAAGAAATATACATAACACATTGAACAAGTTCATATATTTAAAATTCAAATGCATTTGAAAGGGCTTCGAACGAGGATTCAACCGCATTCTGTTATTAATTTGTTATTATGGTTGATATAATACAAACTTAACTTCAGCTGCACCAGACGGTAAAAAAATCATATAATAGCATGTGGTCCATTATTTATTCTAATAACGAGATATCCGGATAGGAACGGTCAATTCGAAGCATTGTGTTTTCAAATCGGTTTAAGGAGCTCAACAACTCATAGCTAGCCCGGAGTTGTTTGCTAAAACATTAACATGAACATTACAATTAACTTCATACAATCAAATTCAAATTTCATAGCGTAAAAGATAATACCTTTCAAGTCAATTATCATTAGACCAATCAAAGAGTAGATGCAAGCCAGATCCACAGAAATACAACTTGCTGAAGCAAAGAAAAACACAATATAAAATCATTCATAAAATATCTTATCCATTTATGCAAAATCAAGTTGAATAGTGTGCACCCAATTTCCTCAAGCGCAGAGGATGAACACAAAAAACAACAAGCAAATGTTTCTCGATAGCTTACTTAAGTCTTGTAATCAGGTTTATATAAATCACGTGTGTCCCAGAGTTGATATTGATGTTTCCAGGCGAACAATTCGTCGGCAACTAATTAAAAATGACAACACTATGATGCTTCATACCACGAGACCATCGGGAAGTGGTCAATGTTGTCCGAGGGGCATGATACGAACAATCTTTGAAGATATATCGTGTTTTAAATCCAAATATGAAATATATGTCTTTTATTTTATTGTTTAAATCAACACCAACTATGTTAAAACACGGGACATATTAACCAGTTAAACCGTGTGTTATACATTGATAAAGCTAGAAGACCACCACGTTAAGTGAACATGAGTTTATAAGAAGTTGTCGTTTGAATGAACATGTCTTTGCACAACGCAATAGAGACGAAAATGCAATCACAAAGTTATTATATCTTTAAAACTCTTAAACGCAAAACATATATTGATGAATAAACCTATCTTGAATGCTGTATGCTAGAAAGTGTCCATGAACACTTGAAATCCTTTACATTGGCAGCGAGACAAAATGAATCCAATACATATTATTAAATAAAACAAATGAGCTTATCAAACTGAAAATAAAATAAATATTAGCAAAGTAAACAATATGAAGAATTTCGTATTTCAATAAAATGTAAAAGATAACATTTTCAAATGAAAAATATGAATTAATAAAACAGTTGTCTTAGTGTCAAAATATGGAATAAAACAAATGCAAAAGGGTGTACTCAACCTACGACTTTTATATCGACATTTTTTATTTTTGGTGTGTACATTTTGTATAAATATGGAACATCAACCTTACTCTGAATGCCAGTAGACCTCATTGTAAAGTGCCTCAATTATGTTGAAGGGTTCAAACATATCCGTACATATTCTTATAACTTGATATAAAATTGACATAAAGATTTCTGATACCAAAGTGATTTAAGGTCCGTACATAATGTTCAATACTTGTGTCATTAGAGAATGTTTTATAGCCTCAATCCTGCTTCATCTCACACATGGATGTTGTTTTTGTTTACAATCAAATGCTTGAGTTATTTGTGTCAAGCGTAATTGTATACTAGTCAATGATATAAGTTAAAAAGAAATACAGTATATTATGCAAGAAATTAAATGCATGTATAAGTTATTCTTAGCAATAAACTTTAAATATACAATATGCCGATATTCATTTCTATTATACAAATCAAATCAAGCACAGAAGTTATTTCACAATAAAAATATATAAAAAAAAAGAAATTAATACAAGGTAGTCCAAATGCAATCCAGGGTCCATTATTTGTGTACCTCAATGTCGACATTCTCTATTGCAGTATTAAATAGTATGTAGTCCAAATAATGTTCATAAACCCAATGGTCCACGCTTTGAAAAGTATTTTTAAAAAGTTTTATCTATTATTATTCGATCTTGTTGGATAATGTGGCTACATGCGAGTCATTTCTATCGTAATAAGTGCAAACTTGCAATATTCATGAACATCTACATCTAGCGCACGCATTGCCATATGTCACGTTCTAATATGTGCATCAAGTCATACACCGCGACTTCCAGATGTCAGTAGGAACAACCCATATATCAATTCTCTCTTGACGCTATGTGTTGGCGTACATCACATTGGATTCTACATACTGTGTCAGCAAGCTGTAGCAAAACCGATACTGTTCCTGAAATGATAAAATACAATCTGCACTTAATAGTAATGGCTTAATCAGTGAATATAAAAGCTTATAAACTAAGAAATCAATCCAGCAATATAAAATAAGCATACATGTACTTTTATTTATGTGAGCTATGCATACGGTTGCCATAACGAACTGTGTAAATTTGCGAAGACATTACGGTTCACATAATATCAAGTTCAAGTTAAGAAAGTTAAACACGAGTTGTAAAACATATATAGAACATTCCTACAAAGTTCGGTATGAGCTGCGGACGCCTCGTTCTAAGATGCCTGATGACCATAGGCAGCGACACTTCCCCATCCTTGGACATGCATTCCGTGGCGTAAAACAGTACCAGCAGCAGGCCGCTTCTTGTAGCACCATCTCTGCATGAACATACTAGACCATGCAATAACTATGTATACACAAGCATTTGTGTATTTGAAGGTAATTTAATATATGCTTACGTTTTTGTAGAAGTTTTAGTTGATGCGTTTAACTAAGTGCGAAAAAATGACGTTCAGTTTGGTATTTTCTTAATTATTCTCTCGGAGCGCCGATACACAAGAGACAGAATGTCATACTTAAATTTGAAACATTTATGACTTAATTATATACACAAACGTCAATAGTGTACATGAAAGGGAAGGTTGTTTTAGCACAGTGGAAGCACCGGTACATACAAGCACTGTATCAACGCTGTTGAAGATTTTGTCCTCTTCTCCACAGCGTCCATTAATATCAGAATTCACCGACATTTGGCGGTGCCATCTGGCGCCTGGGCCACTTCTGGTACAGCAGCTGAGTTACCGTCCTCTCCTACATAATAGGTTACGCTTGACACCAATCCTTAATGTGTATGGTATACAAAATGTTTGGTTAGAGACACAATCTGACGGATTCTACGTGCAGCATTATACAACATTACACCATTATAACAAGGTATTTAATGTTATACTGACCATCATCAATACAATATCAATTGTTATCAATAACATTCTTCTAAAAGTAAGTAAAAAATATAGTCAATGCCATTATATTCATTTATGTAGTAAGGTTCTTAAATGATTGTCCTTATTAATAAAGTCGCAATAACCGGCGGTTTTCACACCAAGATAAAGTGGCAACAACTTGTTTTGGGACAGTGAAACCCCTGAACAGTGTTGAATAAAAACATAGTTTAAACCCCAAATGTTTACCTTTTTCATGTATTGAACTTTGAAGACTCTCGAAACAAAATAGTCCTCTTCGTGATGTTCCGTGATGAACATGATGTTAAAAGGGCCCACAGTGAGTGACCCCGTAGTAGGAAACATTCGACCGTCCTGAAAAAATGTATCAAACTAATCAATATATGTATAACTTTTCATTTCCTTCAACGAGGAATAATACCAATAGGATGTGAAAATTGCCTGTTCGTGCTTCTCGAGGACTGATATTTATATGACAATTACCTGTGCATTTCGCTCATTGGGGAATGTTACCAATATGATGTGAACAATTCTCTCATCGATGCATGTTAACATTTTTATGTAACACTTTTTTCTTAACTACATCATCGGGAATATGATGTAAGGTCTTCCCGCTCGATTCGCATTCGGGAGAGAGTACGGCTGTGATGTGAGCAGCAACATGTCCGTCGCCTTCATCGTGAAATGCTGCTACCAAGCCAATGTGATGTGAACACTTACCTGTTCATTTCCCTTATGGGGAATGTTACTACCAAGCCAAGTGATTTGAACAATTACCTGTTCATTTCAAATCATCGGGGAATGTTACTACCAGCCAGTGTGATTGAACAATTACCTGTTCATTTCCCTCATCGGGGAATGTCACCACCAGACTGATGTCCCTGCTCTCTATGAGTCTCCAGCAGTCCACCACAGTGTCTGACAGGGGTTCTGAGTAAGGATGTACTTGTTGTCCACCTTGTAGCTCT